>NC_141549.1:8407500-8610000 GCF_021556685.1 Rattus norvegicus | reverse complement strand
AAGAAGTTGGGGAGGAGGGCGACCCCATGGAAGACCAGCAGTTTCAACTAACCTGGACCCTGAGATCAGACACTGTGTAACCAACCAAGCAGCATGCACTGGCTGGTCTGAGGCGCTGGACATGTGAACAGCAGAGGACTGCCTGGTTGGGCCTCAGTGAGAGAAGACACATCTAACCCTTGAGAAATGTGAGGCCCCAGGGGATGGGGACGCCTGGCAGGGTGCGGGGGTGGGTGGGGACATCCTCTTGGAGATGGGGGAGAAGGAATGGGGTGAAGAACTGTTGGAGAGTAGACCGGGAGGGAGATAATGACTGAATTATAAAAATACTATTGATATTACTAATAATAAGTTTATAAGGTAAAAATGCCCTGGCAAGCTAAAGTTATTTTATTACTGAAGAAGAAAACCTGTTTTTCATTTAAACCTAGAGTTTAGTGATGTGTAGGGATATCCTGGGCTTCCACACTCTCTCCCCAGCCACCCACTGACTCGCCCAGGGAGATTTCCAGTCACAGCGCTCTCCATGCACCTAAGGGCTGGGTACAGCTGCAGATACCTGCCCGTCACACTGTATTTTATTATAGCTTTTTGCTCTTAGATATGTGACCAGTGTTCTACAGTTGCCTTCAATCGTATGTAAAATGTTACATAATTTTGTGGCCCAGGAGCAGTAGGTCGAGGTTGTGCCATGAAGCCCAGGTGCCCACGAAGCGGCATGTGAGTATGTGATGTTGCAGAACGGTGACATCGCCGAACGATGTATCAGGACACATCCCTGTCACCGGACTATAGGTTTTCCCCATAGCGGTTACCATATTCTTAGATAGTATTCCTTTATTGACCTGTTTTGATTTTTCCTCTTTAAGTGGTATCTATTGACTCTTTAACTATGGAAGAGGATCACACACACACACACACACACACACACACACACACTCACACACTCACTCACGCACACTCTCATGCACACACATGTGGATCCTCCTCATTGTTCCCCAACAATTACATCATAAATTGCATTAGATCAATATATAGAACATCCTCACTAGTGCCCTGTGACTGTTAGCCCCCTACGCGAGCTCTGTTTTAGACCATCAGTTAGTTTTCTCCTTTTGGAATGACTCTTTGTTTTCCTGGAGTTGCTCAGTTCTCTGCTAGATCTCGTTTTTTCTGACCTTAAACACTGTACCTGTCACCTACATCCAATCTTTGTTTGTTCAAAGGCTGTAGGCACTTGTTTGGACTTCATTGCGTTTTGTAACTCTCTAGCTGGAGGCCTGCAGAGTAATTTACAGAGGTCTGTAAATAGTTTGGGTTAAAGACAAGCAAGTGACTTAGCTTTGGACAAACATGAATGCCAATCCCACCATGCTTGGTCAGGACACTGACGATTTTCCTCTTATACCTTTCAGAATTGATGCTCTTTCTAAAAAATTTAGCCATAGCTCACTCATTCAGCAGAACTCTGAAGAAGGGAGCCTCCTGGATAGACACAAGTTTACCCTGAACCATTCCATACAAAGGCAGAAGCTCACAAGGAAAAATCACTGATGGATTGGTGACATGACATAAAGTCTTATAGACATCTGAACTTTAAAATAAAAACAGAGCACTAATACACAACTAAAGGACAATCGTGGGCTGGGTAAATGTTGGTAACATACAACTCAGTCAAGGTGAGGATAGATTTTCCTGAGAACCTCGGTGAGTTAAAGAAGAGACACATTTCAAGCCTCCTGAGCTAATGCTTCCCCATGAATGACCGATTCGTTCATTTACTCATGCATTCGAAAATATGTTCTGAGCACTTAGCAGGGACTGAGGGAGAAATGTTGTTCAAAAAGAAAAATGGTCCCCACCCTCATAAAGCGTCCAGTCCAGTGACATACTTAATAGTCACTCTCAAAAATATGCACCTGACACTTGTGGGCAGGAAAGACTGAAGAACAAAGGTGAACTCAACAGGGGGCAGGGACCCAAATTGGAGGAGGGTGGGGCAGGATTGCCCTGGTGGGAGAAGCTGAGGGCTGGGGAGTGAACAGCAATTATAGGAGTGTGTGTGTGTGTGTGTGTGTGTGTGTGTGAGAGAGAGAGAGAGAGAGAGAGAGAGAGAGAGAGAGAGAGAGAGAGAATGTGAGTATAAGAAGGCCAGAAGGAACTCATAGAACACAGAGAAGTGGGGAGAAGTTCAGCACATCTGGGACTAGTGAATGAGAAGAGTCTGGAAGTGAGCTGGGCTGTGAGGGACGCTCAGCCATTTGAAAGGTGGATTTTAATAAAATAAAAAGCAGTGGATATTGTGCTAAGATTCCTAGTTGAAGGGTGGGGAAGACGACTGGAAAAGGGCAAACTTCACATTTTGGATGATGGCTTTGGCCAGGTTAGAGGTTATGATGGCTACAGAGGACTCAGCTTGAGAGGAAGGGGAATGGACAGACAGCATTCCTCAGGCCTGTGCAGTGGAGTAGGCCACAGCAGTAACTACTGATATGTGACGGAGCTCATGGGTCTTAAGGAAGGCCCATCAAGACAGGTAAGACCATCAAGACAAGCCCCATGACAGTTCTGTAGACAGGCAGCAATCCTAGTGGGACCAGGACAAGTATTACAAAGTGTGGAGAAATGGGGATGAACCAGACCCATCGAAAGGCCAGAGCTGCAGGCAACTCATCATGGTGCAAGCTAAAGAGGGAACACAGAGGGTCAGGGTGGAGGGCGTGAAGATGGCTGTGAGGGTGCAGCCTGCCCCACCCCAGGCTCCTCCTGACTGTTCAAGGCGCTCCATCACTCTGAGGGGAGGGGCCCTACCCTGCATTTATCTTTCTATCTTAAAAAGAGCACATAGGCTTGTGCCCTGCTGTGAACACTTGCAAATTCAACTTGGTTTTCTTCTGTGAAAGCTGGAAGGGACAGGTTGAGCTGAATCTTCTGCTCCCACCCTGGGAACAGGCAGCAGTGGAAACAGGGCTCAGTGGGAGATGAGCCTGCTTGGGTCAGGGTCTCAGGTGGGAGAAAAGTGAGCAGGGACGGCAGAATCTGGTTTCACTGGGCAGAGCTTCACCTGTGTGTGTGTGTGTGTGTGTATGTGTGTGTGTGTGTGCGCGTGCGCTCATGTGAGAGTGTGTGCATGCAACTGTGTGTTTGTGAGTTTGTATTTGTTGAATTTCTGTGTGTGGGTGTATGTGAGTGAGCACACATATGTGTGTGTGTTTGTTTGTGAATTTGTGTGTGCATATGTGTGTGTGTGTGTGTTTGCCTCATTTGTCTGTAAATCTTTGGAAGTTGAATCCACCCAGTTGGACAGTTGACCTATGCATGCTCTGGTTGTGTGTGTGTGTGTGTGTGTGTGTGTGTGTGTGTGTGTGTGTGTGAGAGAGAGAGAGAGAGAGAGAGAGAGAGAGAGAGAGGCACAATTTCCATGGCATGCATGAGAGGTAGAAGTCAGAAGACAAGTTTATGGAGTTGGTTTTTGGGGGATCTTATTTCATTCATCAGGATTGCCTGGATTTCTCTTTACAAAAGTTAGAAACCCATACCTGGACAACAGGGTCACAGGACTTGGGGTCTGCCTGAAAAGCTGCTCCACTGGGCTGTCAATGTCTGGGCTTCTGAGATCCCTTCTCTGAAGCCATGTTGTCTGCCAACTTTTTGGCAAGTTTCAACCAGGCCAACCCTGAAGGAACAGGTGAAGGTGGCCATCGCCCTGAAAGGAGTCCTCACCATCAGTCAGGGGAGGAGGAGGAGATGTCAGGATTAAGAACTTCCAGGAGAGGCCTGGCTGTCAGTTACCTAATGCAGACCTGTCTTAGTGCTAGGCTATCGGTGAGAGGGGAGTGAAGGAAGTTTGGGAGAGGCTGAGGGGAAGTTGAGGGAAGTGCCAGGCATATCATCATCTGCTTTGACCATAGCTGACTCGCTCTTTGGGGATCACATCAACCACAGAGATGGGCTCTGGGACTATTATGTTCTAAAAGCGCTCTCTCTCTCTCTCTCTCTCTCTCTCTCTCTCTCTCTCTCTCTCTCTCTCTCTCTCACACACACACACACACACACACAATGCCCCAGATCGACACCAGGTCATTCCTCAGTTTCCTCAGATTGAGAATCCCAGCTCCCTCTGGCCTCCTCCTAGAGCCTTGGGCCCAGCAGCTTCATTTATAAGCCATGGTCTCAGAATGTCTGTCAGGATTTGTGGTCAGACAGCTTTGTGGGCAAATGATTCCAATATTAATGTTTGAAAAGCTACACTAGAAACTTAAACTTGTCACATGTCTAACCAGATGGTATGGCCCAGGAGAGAGGGCTCTCAACCTTGGCACTGCTGACATTTAAGACCAGATAGTTCTGTGTCCTGGGCCTTGTCTTAGGCTCCGAGGGGTTATTTAGTGGCATCCTTGGCCACTACCTACAGGATGTCCATGGCACCCTTGGTTAGAATGGTCAACAGATGCTTCCAGATATTTCCTGATGCTCCTGAAGAGAGAAGGAAGACCTGCTGTTGATGGAAAGCCACTGAACTCAAATATTTAAAAGAAGTTTGGTTCGGGTGGGGAAATGGCTTAAATGGGAAAGTTCTTCTTGTTATTCAAATACTGAGATCTGAGTTCAGATCCCTAACACCAAGAACAAAGCCAGCCACACAAAGTGGTACGTGCGTGCGCGCGCGTGTGTGTGTGTGTGTGTGTGTGTGTGTGCGCGCACGCGCGCGCGCGCTGCGGGTGGGGCAAAGAGCTAGATCTCTGATCAGCCAGTCTGGCCCAATCAGGGACCTCCAGGTTCAGAGAGAGAGAGACCCTGCCTCAAAGATTAAGGTGGAGAGAGACGATGCCAGCTGAAGGTGGCCATTCAGGTGCATACTTGTGCATACACATGAACACACACATGCACACGCACGCACGCGTGCACACACACACACACACAGAGTTTGGGATTTCACAGACAGGTCCCTTTGCTGAAGCATTGGTCTCTTTCCAGACCAGCAAGATTTTACAGAACTATATATACATATATACATATACATACATATGTATGTATATATATATATTCATTTTGTAACATGAGCACATAAGTCATGGAAAATATCCAGTACCCAAACTCAGCCAGAGAAGGAGGAAGAAATGGCTGAAATTAACTTTAATAATAAACTTCTTTAACCCACTGTTAAGTGTTGTCATTTCAGCAGATTATCAGTCTAAAATAATTTTTTAATGGAGCCGTTAAAAGCCTGAGTGTGCTTTTCTCTTTGGGCCAGTTATATGCCAAGAGCTCATTGGCCTCAGGTGACTAGTGGCTGTGTATCTTCAGCCAGAAGCACAGGGAAGGAAATGGCTTGCCCGGAGGGCTCTGGCCTGGCTCACCTTCCGTCATCCTTAGAAAATGTCTCTACCTCTTAGCAGAGCCAGGCAAGTCTGCTTTTTTTTTTCTTTTTTTCAGAGCTGGGGACCGAACCCAGGGCCTTGCGGTTGCTAGGCAAGCGCTCTACCACTGAGCTAAATCCCCAACCCCGCAAGTCTGCTTTTTGCTCGCTAGGCTCCCAGACTACACTACATCCCAACAACCCACAGAGGAGCCCCGATGCCACTGAACACACCGGAAAAGTCCCTCCTGCCTTCAATCTGCTAATGAAATGGAGAATCCAGAGAAGTACCAGGATCTCCACTTCCCTCCCTGTCCCTACTCCCATGTCCCATGCATCTACAAAGACCCATCTTTGTCTTCTGTGCTTAGAAAGCAGGTTGTCCCAAGCACTGGCCATCTCAAAAGGTTGGTCCATCTCTCTAAAGACAGATGTTTTCCTCTTTAGTAACACTCCTGGCCAAGAAGCTGCTGCCTGGGGGAAATGTTCTGTTTCTTTTCCTGTCTATTGCCTGGGTCCCCAGGCCACTCTGCTGGGACACAGGCTGGTGGCTCAGTCCTGGACTACAGATTCTTATCTCTTGTTTTATAGGACTTTTAGTATCTGCCCCACCCCCCACATCAGTGCTGTGCCCCGGGGACAGGGGTCTTGTTCTGGCATAAACTCCACCCCTGCCCCACCCACTGCTGGCTGTGGGGGGTTGGGGGGAGGAGAAAGCTTCTCCCAGCAGGCGGGCGTCAGACTTGACCCAGACTCTGCAAAAGCCTTGGTATTGCTAACCCCGGGAGGCTCATTTCAACTTTTATAATTTTTTTTCCCTCAAGTTGCTACCTGATTTCTTAGAACGGCAGAGCATGAGCTGTAGGGCGGTGGTGCCCACCACCTAAGCTCTTTAAATACTTATGCGATATCTGTGCCATCTCAAGTCTGATTCCCCCTCCCCCCAATCTCACTGAGCTCATGCAGACGCTCACTGTCCAGGTGTCGCGGCTCCAGAGCGCCTTCCCCACCTGGTACCGGGCAGGACAGCTCCCTGAATGTCCTCGCGTTTGCCAGGGGGAACACGCCGCCCAGTGCCTAACAATCCACAGGAAGTTGGACTTACCCCTCCTGGCCTGTCTGATCTTTGGGCTCAGCATGCTGCAGCCACCTGGCCAGACCCGCTGGGCCGATCATGCTGCCATCTGCTTCCCTTTTCTCTTCTTGGCCAGTGGCCCTTCATGCCCAGCTCCTTCGAGCCCTGGGGCCACTGGCGTCACTCCCTCCGCTCCCTCTTCTGGCTCCGGCTTGCCTTGGACTACATAAATCCTGATGCATTATTTATCCATTCCAGAATTAATTTTCATCCAAGCGGACCATTAAAGCCACAGTGATCTTCGGTGATCAATCACGGGCCAGGGCGGGGCCCGCCTGGCTATCCAGTTCGCGCACGCGGGGCTACCCATTCCTGAAGGAGGAGGCGGGGTCTCAGGCTTCGGGCCGGACTTGTGGGCGGAGCCAGCGGCAGCCCAGTGGAGATTCCAACTCTGGCTACAGGTTCCCAGGTCCTGGCTTTCACCAGCCAGCAGAAGCTACCAAGAGGGAGGAGGACACATAGCATCGTGATTTGCCGGGCCAGCACATCCTACTAAGGCCAGTGTGAGGTCGTCAGGCAAGGGAGTGGTAAGACCCCTCTAGGCCCAGCCCAAGGGGATGAGCATCTCAGCTCAGTGACTTTCTTGGAAGGAGCTGGCATTCTGGCTTTCCTCATAACTAACTAACATATCAACTAACTGATGGTTGATACCTTCCTGCTGAGGGTATCAACCACCTCCTTAGTCAGGTGACAGAACAGTGCCTGAACTGGGTTACAAAACTTAACGGAGTTGAATAACAGATCTCTGCTATGACCTGCATAATTCTAAAGGGCACGAGTCCCACCTCATCACCCTAAAAATCACTCTACAAATGCAGTCACAACAGTAGCTATGAGTTATTAGGTGTCTCCTTTGCCCCACCCCCTTACTATTGAGGAGGTGTTATTAGGCGTTCACAGGAGGAAAACGAATGTCAAATGACCAGCTAGAAGTCACTATGTTGTCTAATGGCCGGGTCGCGATCTGCACAGAGGCTGACTCTAAACTCATGATTTGTTGTTGTTGCTGCTGCTGCTGCTGCTGTTGCTGCTGCTGCTGCTGTTGCTGCTGTTGTCCTTTTTTGTTTTGTTTTGGCAGAGTCTTGCTATGTAGCCCAGGCTGGCCTTGAACTCTTGATACTTCTGCTTCACTCCCTGGAATGCTGAGTTCTAGGTGTGTCCTTTCACACCCTGGCTATAAACTTAAGCTTTTCTATGAAGCCAGTCTCTCAAAATACTCCTGTTCTGACCACTACTTGTTATTAGCTCCCACCTTGAGAGAGGTCCTCACTTTCTGCTCTGACAACCCCCTCACGCATCCTCTTGACCACAAGAAACCTCTGGTTTGGTTATTTCAACCTGTGTTATAAACATCCTGCTTTGAATGGCTCCTGTCCCCATCCCCCATGCAGCCCTTCTCAGCTTTTTCTTTTTAAAGATTTATTTCTTTTATTTATATAAGTGCTTATCTGCCTGTACACCTGCCAGAAGAGGGCATCAGAACTCACTATAGATGGTTGTGAGCCACCATGTGGTTGCTGGGAATTGAACTCAGGACCTCTGGAAGAGCAGTGAGTGCTCTAACCACTGAGCCATCTCCCTACCCCGCCCCCCCACAAGCCCCCAGATATCTTTGTGCCTCTTGTCAGTGTCCCATTGACAGTTAACCTTTTCAGCAGCTGCAGGGGAAGGAGGGATCCTAGAGGAGGAGGGGACTGAAGGTCGAGGGGCAAAACTGAAGGATGAGGTAAGTCCTACATCCATGTTAACAGGCCCACAGAGAGCAGGCAGTCTCAGTCAGCTCCAAGCCCATTCTTCAAGCCTTAGCTCACTCTTCAGATGAGGCGTCGGTATCCTGACATGGCATCCAGTCTGTCATGCCTTCCCCTCTGTCCCATGCCTTGCTGCTGCTGAACCTGGCCATAATCTAGAGAAGTTCCTCCTGCAGTCCTCTGTATGGGTCACATGAGGTCCCCGTGTGTCCCCTTTCATAGGAAGCCCCTGCTCCCACTACCTGTACCTCTGCATAGACAGTGCCCTGCCTCTGGAAACTTCCCTCACACTGCTTCAGCTCCACAGGCCTTGCTATGCTTTTAGCACATGACTGTGGAACTCTCCTGATGCTCCCAGTTGGGGGAGATGCTAATCACTTTCCCTGAGCCCTTGCACACCTTCCTAGATGGACCTTCTCCCTCTCAGCCATGAACCCCAAACTACCACATAAAAAAAGCCCTGTGTAGGATACTGTGCCCAGAGGATGGGGAGATGGCCTAGTGGGTTAAACGCCTATCATGCAAACACAAGGACAAGAGTCTGGATCAAGAGAGCCCACGTAAATCCTGGCTGGGCATGTTAGCATGCCTGTAGTTCTAGTGCTTAGAGGTAGAGATAGGGGATCCTGGGAACCAGCTAGATAGCTAGACTAGTTGGCAAGCTCTGAGTTCAAGTGAGAGAGCCTGCCTGATCAATATAGCAGTCGGAGAGTGAAGACAGCCAATGGTAACCTCAGTCATCTACACACAGGTACATACATACGTACCCACATCATGGGAACACATATACATACATGTGCACTAAACACACACACATGTGCGCACATACACAAACGTACACACACATGAAATACTATAGATGGACAGTTCAGGAACACCATCACATAGCCCCCCTCCTTTAAGGCCAAGTACAACCCAAATCAGTCTAGGATAGAGCCCACCCAGGAAGGATGAGTGGATATGGAGCTGGACAAATCACATGTTGACACCAGGGTCACAGGGCAAGTCCCGTGGCCGGTGACAGCATCTTGAGCAATCCGGAAACCATCTGTGAGTAATAGATCCTGGCTAGTGTTCCCCTGAGCCAGGCCAGCAAATGCCAGAGCCTCAGCCCAGGGCTACTCACGATTGTTTTGCTTAAGAAACCACCTCCGGGAGCTTTTCCTGTGCAGCTGCTTCCCCAGGACTCCAAGCTATTGCTCCCATTGCCTGCTTTTCTGGCCATTAGAGTCTGAGGGGCAAAACCACAGGCTCTGGGCTCCGGCTCAGACTCGGGAGGCAAATCTGAAAGGGCAGGAGCTGACGTGATTGGGACCATGGGGTCAATGGGTGGAGAGCAATGTGGCTACTCTTTCATTCCCTTGCCCCGACCGACTCCAGACTGTTCCTAGTCCTTCTGAGGCAGGATTCACAGGCAGCAGCTGGAAGGGGCTGTGGTGCTTTACTATGGCACTTGGAGTCTGGGAGTTCTCTGCCCTTGCCTTCCCCACAACCCCCACAGCCCCGGCTCTGTCTCACAGTGTGGCTCTTACCCCACCCCCAGCCCAGCATTGTGATCCCAATGGCTCTGCTCTGCCTCAGCCTCTGCACCTCTCCGGTATCATGCCAGTCAGCATGAACGCCGCTGTGGAGCAGGCCCTGAAGGGTGTGAGGGGACTGAGACGTGCGGAACTCTCCAGAAATACCTGCTAAATGCACATGTGCTGTTGGAACACCAGCTCATCAGCACAGTCGGTGAGGAGCCAGGGCGTTACCGTACATGCCGTGGCTCTCTCCCTTGGCTGCACCCTGCAGACTTTGCAGGCATCCCCTTTACTGCTGCTCTTCTTAACGAGCACGGGATGCACGCACGGGATGCACGGGGAGATTGTGACCTCTGTGCAGTCAGGGGAAGGAACCGCTGCCCTACGTCCCTGGGGCCGAGGCTACCAAGGGGACCTTTGCCTGCTGCTGTCCTGAGGGAGAGGTCTTCTTATGGAGAGATATGTGTGTCAATCATTTATCTGGCTAGGAAGAACCCCAGGCTCTAATGAGAAAGAAACCCCTTGCATATAGAGCTGCTGGTGCTGGTGCTGGTGCTGGTGGATGATCTGTTGTTCAGCGCACAGAAGGGGACTGGGGATTTAGCTCAGTGGTAGAGCCCTTACCTAGGAAGCTCAAGGCCCTGGGTTCGGTCCCCAGCTCCGAAAAAAATAACAAAAAAAAAAAAAAAAAAAAAAAAAAAAAAAAAGAGTAGCAGCCAGGAGGAGGAACTTTTCTCTAATTTTCAAAGAACCCAGATGGGCCAGGCTATCACTTCTGTCTCCCCAGCTGCCTATTCAGTGGGGTCCCAGCCAGCTAGCTGGCCTTAATCCATAAGGAAGCCGATGGCTAAATTTCCAGTAAGTTTGCAAAGCCAAAAGTTTAAGACAGACACCGTCAGGGACTGCACAATATAAACCTGTAATTGAATAAGTTGTGTTACAAAACTTACCAGTTCCTAATCTATTTAAGTCATCCATGTGGAAGTACTATGTTTTCCCATTGCCATGTGAAGGGGGCGGGTCCGATGCTAAGGTCCTGTTCCCCAATTGGTTCTTGATTTGTCAGTAAAGAAAGCCAGGGGCTAATTGTTGGGCCAAAGGTACAGGCAGGACTTCTGGGGCCCAGGAGGAAAAGGAGACGCGAAGGAGGAGAGAGGGGCCTTTCTGCCATGCTTTGGAGGAAGAAGAAAGCGGCAACCATGTGAGGGGCTAGGCGGGACCAGCCACTGAAGTTTAGGGCAAGTGGAGAGACAGATAATAAATTGGTAAGAGCATGTTTCCGGGCGGGAGACAGTAATGCCCAGCAATTGTAAAGGAACAAACTGTGTCTGTGTCTTTTACCCTCAGATTCAAGGGAAACTGGGAGGGTTGCTGGTAGTGCGGTCACCTCCGGGAGCTAAAGCCAAGCAGAGCAAAAGGGATGCTGGGTCGGGGCTGCCGGCGTGGCCGGTCCTGGAGCAAAATGTAGTAGCATAAAACTACCCCCAACAGCCATGCGAATCTTGCCAAGTTTAGCGCTATTTTTGAGGAGTATTCACAGCACGGAAATCAGGCCACACTCACCCAGAGCATAGGAATCCCCTCTCTTTTCACATCCATGCCAGAGGCCCCAGGGAGCTGCTGTAAGGTAGGGAATATACTCCTCCTGCCCAAACGGGCACATCTCTGGCCCCTTCTTTACCACCCTTACTGTGTGATCCAGTCAGTGTTGGGCCCCTGCTCTGAGTGGAGAATGCCAGGCTTCTACCTGAGTCAGTCCTCTCCTTCCCCATGGATGCTCTGTGTGCTCAGCCACCTACAGTCAAGTTAGCATATAGGTGGAGGAGTGATGTGGCTGCTCCTAGGCCTGGGGTACAGCACTCTGTCCTGTGATAGCCCATCAAGCTCATTTGCATGTTCTGGTCACTAAGGAAGAGGACACTTTAGAAGGTGGTAAGGGCCAGGCAGTCTGAGTTCCGAGCAGCTGTGTGGAGCAGAGCTCTCACCACTGGCCTGGAAACACTCCACATGGATACGAAAAGCATTAGTGCGTGCCCATCATGAGGATCGTCGTGTGGCCCCTCCTCTTGGTTACCGCAGTCATGTTCCATTGGAGCTACGGTTTCATCTGTCCTTTGCCTGTGAGAGTTTGTAATGGCCTCCAGAGTCAGCTTTTCGTTCATCAATATGACTAGAGTGGACCACTATCCCCAAGGCTCCCAGGACCTTCTTCTACAAGACCTGGGATGTGTGTGTGTGTGTGTGTGTGTGTGTGTGTGTGTGTGTGTGTGTGTGTATGTGGTGTGTGTGTATGTGTATGTGTGGTATGTGTGTGTGGTGTGTTGGTGTGTGTGTATGTGTGTGTGGTGTGTTGGTGTGTGTGTGTGTGTGTGTATGTGGTGTGTGTGTATGTGTATGTGTGGTATGTGTGTGTGGTGTGTTGGTGTGTGTGTATGTGTGTGTGGTGTGTTGGTGTGTGTGTGGTGCAGTGTGTGTGTTCTCAAGAGAGAGAGAGAGAGAGAGAGAGAGAGAGAGAGAGAGAGAGAGACCAGAGACAGACAGAGACAGAGACAGAGAGACTGGAAATTAACCGTGAACTCTTGCTGACTCTCTTCTATAATTGAAATACCAAATTCACACAAGTCATCAGCCTAGACTAATGCACTCTGCCAAGTCTGGCTTGACCTTAGTAAGGACAGCATTACATGGTTCCTGCCCCTGGGACAGGGCCAGCAGGTGTGGGCCTGTTGATGGCTGCTGTTTGGTATAAGGTTGGTTTGAATAATAATGTATATATTCCTTTGAGGAAGGTCCTCCCTGTTAACACTAATGACTTCTTGATAATCAGAGGCAGCACAAGTCTGGGAGGCTAATGTCTCAGCAAAATGGTAAATGCTGGGACCTTCAGGACAGCCCTTAAGGCTATGGAAAAGAACTCTAAAGTCATGGGTTCAAAAATATATAATTTCTCAAAAAAAAGTGAGGATGCAATATGAATTATGAAGAACAAAAGCAGCTGCACTGTGAGGCAATTTGTCAGAAAGATACTAAGGAGATAAAGAGATTTAGGGAGTGATGGCCTCAGGAGATCCCACCCAGCTAAATTTGTTTGTTCATGCTTACAAAGGCATGAGTTTAGATTATCCTGGGACAGAGCAAGGTTAGGCCCAGGTGTGGTAGAAATGGTAATTTCAGGATGGGGTCCCACCAACTAGTTTATCGTCTCTGTTTAACAGAGGCAGGCAGATCTCTGAATTCTTTTGAAATAGTAAAAGAAAATGTGGGCTAGAGAGATGGCTCAGTGGTTAAGAGCACTGACTGCTCTTCCTGAGGTCCTGAGTTCAAATCCCAGCAACCACATGGTGGCTCACAACCATCTGAAGTGAGATCTGATGCCCTCTTCTGGTGTGTCTGAAGACAGCGACAGTGTACTCATATACATGAAATAAATAAATCTTTTTTAAAAAAAAAAAGAAAGAAAATGTGCTTGCTGTCTCCTAGATTTAAGGGGCTGGGGTCACAGGATGCTGATTCATAGGATAATCAAAAGGAAACCTGGAATAAATGACAGGACTGATAAAATAAAAGATTGGGCTTATGATCTGCAAGAGATAAGCTATCTAGAGAATTTTTTAGAATAAAAGGAGAGAACTGCTTGGAGAACTGTCTTGAGAAGATGAGAGGGGGGGGGGAGACAGAGACAGAGACAGAAAGAGACAGAGAGAGAGGTCTGGAGATCTCCAGAAAAAGCAGAACATAGAACAATCTAGAAATCTGTCTCGAGTAGAGCATAGGTTTTCAGCTTGGACGCATGATTTGACTTCAAGTTGTTTGTTTTGCTACTCCCAGACACCCTTTCCTCAGAACCTCTCTTCAAGCCTAAGCTGATCCTGGGCAGCACTTTTTCTAGATCTTTAAATTGCAAAATTGTGTGGGATCCATCACAGGTGAACTTTTGTGCTACTTTGGAGGCCATGCTTTGCTGGTACTGTGGGTTTACCCTCCATCTGTGTCACCACCAGGAGGGTGGACGCTGTAAGAGTCTACTCCAGAGGGGCAGGCCTTTCTCCCTGCCCACTCTCTCTGACTACACTCCTGTCATTATCGATCTTTTAATTAGTGTTCTTCCTGCTGTCTTCCATAGTCAGCCCCCTTGGAAGGAGTCTTAGATTCCCACTTTCCGTGGAATGGTCTTGTTATCCATTTGAGAATAATGATACAGAATCTAAAGTCACACATTGAAAAACCACCCAAGTATACCAGACTGGGTCAAGAGGGAGAAGCTCAGAGCTGGGAGGCTTATTTACAAAGCCCCTCAGTTACACTGATATTCATTGTCAGCTTGGAATTACCTAGGAGACATGTGGCTGTGTTTCCTGAGAGGAAAAACTGAGGGAAGAGGATGGACTCTGAGAATGGGCTACGCTGTCTCATGAGCTTGGGACTGCAGACTGAATAAGAAGAGAAAAGGGAGGACACAGACATGTGCTGGCTTTCATCTCTCTGTGCTACCCAATCTGCCCAGATGTAAGCAGGCTGCCTCTTAGCATCATGGCTTCTCTGGCACAATGGACTGAATCTTCAAACTCTGAGTCAAAGTAAACCCTTCCTCCCTTAAGTTGCCTTTCTTTGGGTACCTTTGTCCCAGTGTCGAGAAGTTGTAACTGATACAACTTGACTTGTATCCTGGCGAGACCTGTCTCCTCTCCAGGAGAGGAGCTTTGGTACATCAATCTAATTAAGACACATTAGCTTGTCAACATCTCCACAGCAGCCTCTCTGCCTGCTGGGAGTTCCAGGGAGCTGTGTGACTGGATAGGTCTGGCTTTGGGCAGAGAGTGTCAGGCCTGTGTTCCACAGCCTTGTGTTGTCATTATGAAGTCTTCCTCAAGAAGGATATGACTTTGGTTGCTACCACTTTCCATGGTCGTTGGCTGGGAACATCCCAAGAAGAGAAAAGCACAGAGTTGGCTGGAAACCTGAGTGTGGTCATTTGAATGAGAATGGACTCTGTAGGCTCATGTGTTTATACTGGTCCTTGGGAGAAGAGTTTGGGAAGGGTTAGGAGATGTGGCTTTGTTAAGGGACTTTGTGTTACTACTGGGTGGTAAGGGTAGAGTTTGGAGGTTTCAAAACCCACTGTCCTTCCTAGATAGCTCTCTCTGGCCTCCTACTTGGGGATAAAGATGCAATCTCTCAACTACGGCTCAGCACCATGCTTGCCTGTCTGCCATCTTTCCCACCATGACGGTCATGGACTCACCGTCTAAAGCTGTAAGTCCCCAGTAACTTTCCTGTAAGTCATCTTCGTCACACTGTCTCTTTACAGCAACAAAAAGGTAACTAAGAGGCTCAGCCCAAGAGAACAAATAGATGATGGCTGTCAGTTCATCCCACTCCGGCTTCCAGGTAACAAGTTCTTTCTTGAAGGATGTTCTGAGTAGAGCTCACGTGGGTCACTTTTAAACTTCTGTAAATGTCAAGTTCAATACTTGATACTGCTCATCTGAGAGTCTTTGTTTAAACTGGACAAGTACCTGGGACTCCGTTGTACTGAGTGACTTTCAGATTAAAAATAAATCCATCCAATTGCAAATTTGGTGAGTTTTTTTTCCAGTGAGTTTCTCAGAGGAGAAGTTTCTGTCAGTGCATGTGTGGGTCTGGACCTCTAAGGGAGGTGGAGAGGGAGTGACTGGTCTCCTAGGAAACTTATGGCTGGCCCTCACTACTGGTCAGGAAGAGTCCTCAGCTTCTGTCAGTCGGGGGCTGAGAGGAAGGAAGGACACGTGGTCTCTTTACCAGATCAAAGTGTTCCTGGTCATGGGACAAGGATTCACCAAGAGTCCAAGTAGCTATGGTCACTCCTGAAGCAGTGTGTGACAGAGAGAGGGAGGGATGCTACCATGGACTGCCCGGAAGCTAAGAGTAGCCCTTGATCTCACAGGGGTCAAGTGAGGGTCTGAAGTGACTTCTCCCTGAAGGTCAAAGGTTATGTTTGAGAAAATAAAGATTGACTGTTCTGGTCAGTTTTGCATTGTTGCCTAACAAGCTTGGTCCCTGGTGCAAACACCTGCCCCTGAGGAGAGACAGTGCCCTGAGCAAAAGGCAAGAGTGGATTGTCTCAATGCCCCTCTCTCTGTTCACTCCTCTCCCTCAAACCCCTTTCTCCCTACTCACATCTTCCAAGAGGAAGGCCCTCACCTAGACATCTGTCTGCTTCCACTCATTTCCTAGCCTTTGACCACTCCTTGCTGGTTCCTTTCTCAAGGCTACAGACAGCCCCATCTTTTGCTGTTTGGGTTAGAACTTGGTTGCTGCTGGACAGTATCCAGTCCATCCATGAAACTCCCCATATCTTTCTTTGGAAGTCATAAAGAACTGATCTGCTTGGCCCTCAGTAGGCAGTCAGATATGGTTATATTGACTCAGGCCCAGCTAACCTAAACAGAGTCAGATTTATAGCCTAAGCAGGGACAGTGTTCTGCAGTGACAACAGCACCCTGCAGTGTGAGGAGATGTCCTGCAAAAGGGTCCTGGCTGTCTGCCAACCTGTGCTGCTAGCATGTAGGTCCTCCACAACCCCCACCACTTCTGACCAATTTCCAAGCTTGTTTCAACTCCCAAGGAGTCTTGTAAACTTCCAATACACTCCCTCTTCTTCTGCCTTAACTGTTTTGATTGCCTTCTTGTTAGAACCGAAACCTACGTCCATCTTCCTCCTCAGTCCAAGCTTGCCTGTTCCTCATCTCTCTGACCTTGTTATCGTCAGAAACCAACACAGACACACAGTCTCCCCTTGTTCATTCTCGAACTGAAGTCATTTCCTTCCCTATTTTCCTGGTTGTGCCACCAACTTCATCTCGGTCTGGAAGCCACAGGCCATCTTTCCAGACCTGACCTCTCAAGCCCTCCATTCTGTTTCCTTATAAGACTCTTGTTGGTCAGCACTGACCGTGGACCAGCGGGACACCTCCAGGAGAGGTCCTCGTACCAAGTGACTTTCTTCACAGTCTATATTTTATCCTGATCCATTTCAAAACCCAACAGGGACTTAGCTTTTTTGCCTCTGCCAGGGTCAAGCACTCACAAATTGCTTTCCTTCAGCTGGGAACTGGTAGGATCCTCAGTCAACGGCCAGTATTCTCCAAGGCATGGTTTGTACTCAATTATGTAATCTCTGTGACCACTGATGTGTGACTAAATGGCTTACTTGCAGATCATTAATGAGCAGCTACCTAACAAATCCTCTGAGCACCCATCTTGACAACAAAACAGGCAGCATAGACTTATAGCATGGTAACTTCACAGCTTCAGCCTTACTCAAGCCCAGCACTGGTCTGCATGGTTTCCAACCATTTCCCCATCTGCCCTCATTTCCTGGATCATTAGAGGAGCAAAAGAAGCAACTTTGGCCAAGTGTCCTTCTTGCTAGTCCTTAGAACCAGACCAGTCTCATAGAGTCCCATCCATGGGATGTGGTCTTGACACACAGAGGGACATTAGGTGGAGAGTTGAGAAGAGACTTAGATATAAGGATGACATTCAGAGGAGAGTCTTGGCTGGGGCTGTAACTGTGACAGACCACCAAGAAGAACATGTAAGGTCAAAGAAACTCAGAGCAGACGTGGGCAGCTCTGCATCTACAGACCATCAGAGGAAGGGGTGGTTGGCTAAAAGCCCTAACAGTGTAGTCAGTGAAGCAGGAGAACCCAAATGGGAGCCGCAACAAGGAGTGCTTTCCTGTGTGGCTCACTGTTGGTGTGCCAAGGAAAGGCCAGTGTGGGGTTGGACAGTGTGCAGAGAATCTGTCCTGGAATTCTCTGTATGAGCAAAGAAGACCAGAATTTGCCGTTACCTGTAAATTCCGATCCTGGCCATGTTATGATCTTTCTACCCCCTAAACGGTCTCATGGAAAAGAAGACAAGACATGGAGACTTCCAATGAAAAAAACGATGGTTAGAATATATAAAATGAGTATTTAAAAATAAGCAGTTGGAGGTGGGTTATGGGGGGTGGTGTGTGAGATGAAACTACGTGGTGTCCACGCAGAAAGTGCCATTTTCTACAACAAGTATATGCCAATTAAGGGGTTGGGGATTTAGCTCAGTGGTAGAGCGCTTGCCTAGCAAGCACAAGGCCCTGGATTCGGTCCCCAGCTCCGAAAAAAAGAAAAGGAAAAAAAAAGTATACACCAATTAGGAAATAAGGAGTAAATGAATGGATACCTGGGAAATGAAGTGACGGAGGAATTTCATTTAAGAAGAAACGTCTTCTCTCTGACACCAGCAACACCAGTAACAACAGAAGCCCCCAAGAGCTGGCAGGGCTGCATGTTAGGACTTTAAAAATTAATGAGGAACCATTGGCAGTTCTTAGCTGCTGGGAGATCAAGGGTCAGTTCACTTATGGAAAGTGGCCCCTGATAAATCTACCATGCTCTAGTGGTAGGCCACACCTCCACTAGATATTTGGGCAGCAAAAATTGGCCTTGATGGGGAAAGGAAAGTTGGGTGAGAATGGAGTATGTGGTGGGTATGGGAGGAGTTGGGGGATTGAAGTGAGGAAATATGATCAAAACTTATATGAAATCCTTTAATATAAATACATATACATACATATACATATATACATATGCACATATACATATATATATAGCTTGCATGGACTGTGGGAATCCCTTAATTAGAACCCTGAGCTAGAGATCAGTGGGCACAGCTTTTTGACACTTGGCCCACCCCCCTTCAAGGCCTGTTCCAATTTTCTAGGTCAGGGAAAACTCCTGGAAACCTTACATGCTAGCATCCTCGCGCGCTGTAGGGAGTGATGGCTCTGCTGGGGCCTTGTCTTGAGCTCACTAACCCAGGACTCTCCCACTGCTTAGCAGGGAGCAGGGGTTCCCTCTGAAAACCCTCAGAGACAAACATTTTGGTTACTGGGGCTTCAGACAGCAGATAACAGAACAAAAACTAACCCAAGACAAAACTCTGGAGAAAAGGATTGGGGGTGAGATGTTTGGAGAGAAGACAAAGTCAAACATATGTAAACCTTGGTATGTTTCCCTCATTGTAACCAAAATGCCCAGTAGAAGCAACTTAAGGAATAAAGGTTTATTTTTGGCTCCCAGTTTCAGAGTGATTTCAGTCTGTCATGGAGAAGGCATGACTGTGGGAACACGAGACAGTGAGGTTCACATGAAGGCAACCCATAAGCAGAGCCCTGGATGGACACCAGGGTATAATTTCAAACCAACCTACTCTCCCTTGCCAGACTCTACACCCTATGGCCTTAAGAAAGGATTGCAAGTTGGGGAACAAACACTCAAAAGAAGCCTGCGGAGAACACCTCAGATACAAACCATGGCAACATGCTGAGGAAGCCCTGAGCTGTCACCTCCCTGTGGCCGTCAGACTCTGCTCAGCGTAAGTTCTGGAGCAGAGCTGTCGGCTGTGGGGCAGAGTGCGGAAGGCAGGAACCGAGACACCATTAAGACCAGGAGAATTTCCATTTAGTGTTTGAAATCTCTGTTCAATTAGCAATTAGCCCTTGAGCGAATGACATAAACGTCAGCGGCCACATGTGTCTCTGTGATCAGGTTGTTCAGGGATGTCCCTCTTACAATAAATCCACACAGTCTTGAGTAAGCACCAAAGTGGTTCAGAAAATCCACAAGCCCAGTGAGCAGGAGCAATGAGGAGCATCCACAAACCCAGAAAGGAAAGGAAAGTCCGAGTCCCGGACTTGTCACAGGGAGATGGTGACTCCAGCCCAGCACAGGTGGCATCGTGCTGTGGGTGTGGATGGCAACACCAGACTTTGTCAGCATGTCTGTGGGCAGAGGAAGGCTCTCTGATGCGTTCCTCAGACTCTGTCCACCGCCTCAGCGAGAGGGTCAACATCCCTCTCTCTGTCACTGCTCTCCATCTTTCCAACCAAGGCTGCAGTTCCTATCCCAGCGTGGCACTCACACAGGCAAGATGACTCGGCTGAGGGTACAGGGTGGGTGAGCAAGAGGGTGGGAGTGGTTTAGATAAGATATGATCAGAGACCCGTCTAAAGCAAGATGGGGGAATGGGAATGTAGTTTATGGTACAGTAGTCTGAAGCACGCCCAGGTCAGGGGGTTCCTGAGAGCCTTAGGGACAGAAAGTCTGGAAGTTGAATGCCAGAAGACTATCCATGCCTTATTAAAATTTGGTCCAGGCCAGAAATACCAGTGCCATGTATGTTTTATGTATGAATGAATGTATGTATGAATGTGTGTATGTATGTATGTATGTATGTATGTATGTATGTATGTATAGATGTATATATGTGTGTATGTATATATGTGTGTATTAAACAATTCATTTTTATGTGCATTGGTATTCTGCCTGCATGTACATCTGTTTGTTGGAGTCTCTGGAACTGAAGTTGTGAATTGCCATCTGGGTGCTGGGAATTGAACCCTGGTCTTCTAGAAGAACAGCCAGTGCTCTTAACTGCTAAGCCATCTCTCCAGCCCCTAAATTTTTATTTTATTAAAAATTTAAATGAAAAGAAGAGGAAGATTTATTCAACGTGCTCATTCTGAGAGGAGGAAAAGATAAAGAGGTCTAGCGAGCCCTCCTATCCATTTTGGAGATGCTGACAAGTGCGTGGTTCAAATTTCAACAGACGGCAAAAGCCAACCTCATTTTTAAAAGAACAGAAGCTTTTGAGCAGGGGTGGCTACTCGCAAACTATGTCCCAGGGACCTGAATCAGGGACCTCCTGCAAGGTGACAGACACTATTTGGTGACATCTGAGGACTGTCTGGGTCCTGTTTGGCCCCTGGCAATGTGGTTGGCATTCCCCCTTTCTGCACTCCGCTATCTTTGGATGGATGCTCCAATGTCCTCCAGGGTGAGGCTGTTACTCTCTCATCCAGCAAGGGACACAGAAGTCTGGGGTATTGCAAGGCAGAAGCAGGGGTGGCTAACAGCAGCTTTGAGTGGATGTGTTTGTGTGTCCAGGACCCCCACTGGATCCCTTAGAAAAAAATATTGTATCATAATAATTATGAATTAAATGGACAATTGCGGCATCTCAGGCCAGGTCTCTGGGGTCCAAGTCTGACTCCACCTCTCTCCCTTCCTAGGATTTGGAAGTAAGGGCCTGTCCTTAAGAAATATGGGCCAGGGGTTGGGGATTTAGCTCAGTGGTAGAGCGCTTGCCTAGGAAGCGCAAGGCCCTGGGTTCGGTCCCCAGCTCCGGAAAAAAGAACCAAAAAAAAAAAAAAAAAAAAAAAAAAAGAAATATGGGCCATAAACCAAGCTCCTGCTAACAGGTCAACAGTCAGCCACTGCCAGTGTCCCCAGGCACACAGCCCTTAAGAGGAAGCCAGCACAGCAAGTCCCTGGGACTCGCTAGCTCTCACACTACTCAGAGGAAGTCACAGTGATCACAAAATGTCACTTCTTGGAACTATTAGTGGTTAGGGTGGCTTTTCTCTCTCTCCAGTGAAACGAGATTCTTTTTTTTAACTGTTAGGCCATGTGAGTAGCTCTCGGTTACTCATCATGCATGAGTCAGTACTGACATCCAACACCCGCCTGGACCCTGGTGAGCATAGCTGGACCCTGTCCATGCCCCTGTTCCTTCTTTAAGATGGGGATCTGAATACCACCTGGCAGGGTTGTGAGGATTAACGGAAAGGAGCCTCACCGGTCATTTCCCAGGCAATGAGTGTTCTGACAGGAGTGACTCGAGAGGAGTCTTTATACTTGATCCCCACTGTGACTCTCATTGGAAGCTGAATGATAGGAGAGGGGGCTCCTTTGCTTCTCAAAGGCTCCTGAGTCTTTTAAACATTTTTTACTTTGTTTATTCCTCTGTGTGTGTGTGTGTGTGTGTGTGTGTGTGTGTGTGTGTGTGTGTGTGTGTGTGTTATGTACAATTTCCATGGCATGCATGAGAGGTGGAGGTCAGAAGACAAGTTTGTGGAGTTGGTTTTCCACCTTTATTTGAGTTTGGGGGGGACCTTATTTCAGTCATCAGGATTGCGTGTCCCGGCATCCAAGTCTCTGTTAATGCGGCGATTCTGGGAGAGTGGGGTCAGGTTGCCAGATGAACCGTCTAGGTGACTAGTTGAGGGGTGGGGTGGGGCTGGAGATCAATTTAACCTCCACGGTGAGTGGTCTGATCTGGTTGGTCACAACTATGACGTGAGTATAGAGTCCCCTGATGAAAGTTTCTTCAGGGAGCATTCAGGTTGGCTAAACATGGAGATTCTGGGTACCTGGCATATCTCAAGGAGGTGTGGCGTCCCTACCCTTCTCCCTCAGCCCTTGCTCTATTCTCTCTATGATTGGGTTGTCCAGGGATGTACCTATTATAATAAATCATACATTTTTTAATTTCGTGAGTGATCCCAATGAGTTATTGAAGCTGAGAGGGGTGGAAGGAAACCTTGACTAAGGAGCAGGGAGGACAGAAGCATAGGTGGCCTGGGCACCTTGTGAACGGGCTCCAGAAGTCACAGTGGTTCTGTGAGTCTGAGTCTAGTTTACAGTCTCATAGGTTGTGTGCTCGCCCTGGATAGTTCAGCTCCATAACTGAACTGAATTGTTATCCGATATCTTTACTGATATTGGAGAATGCTGAGAATGCTGTCTTTGGACAGCTGTCATCCTTCAAAGAAGCCAGCTCTTGAGGAAGGGGCCAGGGACCACAGCAGGGTTTGGAGTATGCGATGCTGTGCGGGGACCAGGGACTCAGAAATGTGGAGAGCTGGATACAGAGGAGTAGCAAAGGCACCCACTACAGCAGCTCGAGTCTCTTAACAAGAGCTTAATTCTGCATTCCAGTGTCCTCTGATATGCCAAAGGTCACACGGTAACTTCTGATCTAGTAATTGTAAGCACACGTGCGAGCTGTGGGTGGGGCTGGGTACTGTTGTTCCTGTCTACAGTGTGAACGGCCAAGGCGGTATTTGGGGCATCATCGAGGCTACCAGCTCCATTGATTAGCTAAAGGTAAGCCCGAGCACGAGGTTGGCTTATCCTAGAAGAAGGAAGAAGGGGCCTCTTGTCCTTCATAAAAGGCTTGTTTGGATTGGGGTGCTGGTCCTGTATGTGAATTACCTGGAGACTCAGCCTGAGGGAAAGGATGGGCACAGTACTCTGGAGCAGAGGAAGGGGACAGTGGCCGCGGCTGGACTTTGGTACTTCTCTCTTCCTTGCAAGGGCACGCAGACTACCCTTGAGCATCCCGGGACAGCAGATCCTAGTTATCCTTAGGCTCAGGACACTCCTGCTGTCCAGAGACATATGATGTGGCCAGGCGCCCACCGGGCCTGGATGGTCATGTCCGCCCTTAACAAATGTCACAATCGTTTAAAAATTTCTTACATGCCACACAGTAGGAACCACCATCCTGCATTACGCACGTAACAGACTCCCTTGTGACTTCAATATTATACAGGAAAATGAGGCCCCAAAGGGTGTGTGCGATATGTGAAAAGTCAGGGCTGGGAGGTGGCTAGGCTGGCCTCTCAGACCCAGCCTGCCAGTTTGAGCAACGCTAGGTGGCTGTCTCTACCAAGAGGACCAGGCCTTCAGCCCCACAACACTGACCTAACTCTATGCGGAAACATCCTCTCCTGGGAGTTTCTCACTTAAGCTATACCCTTTCCTGAAGGAGTCAGCATCAATGGCTGGTCTTCGTGAGGCTAGAGAGCTCTCCCCATCTTGCCCAACACAGGATAGCCACAATAAGCCCACCTAGCCCCAGAGATGAAAGTGGCCAACTGAGCCTACTGTGCGCCTGGGTTTCCATCCAACACCTCCCTGACCACGGCGCCCAGCCCCCTGCTATGTCCACCTCAGTTCACTTCCAAGGCCCAGGCTTCCGAGAGCCTGCAGGCTCTGTGAGCAGCAGGTACCACTGGAAAATGGGCACAGTGACAGACACAACGCACAGGGCTTAAGCTGGCTGCTCAGCTCAGCCTACCACCGTTTGATTGCATTTCTACTCAAAGAGGAGAAACGCTCTTCCTCAGAGTCCTCAGGAGATGGAAGCAGCTATTTCTGCCTCCCGGCAAGGGAATTTGCCGTGCTCGGCCCTCCCCTCCGCTGCCTGAATTCTTTCTAGAACCTTGACACAACTGGCAGACAGCATGCCAGGATCCGGGTGAGCTCCCTGGTTCTGAGTTTCCACCATTCCACTGTTTTTTTTTTTTTTTTAAGCTGCAAAAGGACTTGGGAGATGGTCAGGCTGGGGGCATCACTTAGCTCCTAAAGTGCTTGGCTTAAAAATATGTGGACCTGGGTTTTACTCCCAGAATCCAGGTAAAAAGCTGGGATGGTGGTGTGTGCTGGGAGGTGGAGACAGGCAGACCCTTGGGGCTCTCAAAAAAAAGTGGCTTCTGAGGACAGAGACTGGAGGTTGTTCTGTACACGGAGCAAACCACACACACACACACACACACACACACACACACACACACACACACACACACTAGCTCCCAGTCAGAGATTAACTGTGGTGTTTTATTATCAGAAGGGAACTCCTATGAATATTCGGGGCTTATCCCAAGCCCTCTGTAAGCTCTGTAGGGGACGGTCTAGTATGGCATTCTCTCCTTCCCACCTAAGGGGCAGCATAAGGTGACGGAGTAGCCATTGCTGAGCTGACTGAATGGGGCAGATGCAGAGGGCAGAGAACAGAGGCCATGGCTAGCTGTGGTTTTCGTTTCTCCACCCACCACAGGGGTGTTGTTTCCCCAGCTGTTCCCCAGGGCAGGAACAGGAGTGACCACAGGAAGCTGGCTCTCTGAAAAAGCTGCTGACTCAGCCCCCTTGGTTCCCTGGAGGGCAGTTTGTCTGGCACCGCATCTGTCTAGACATTTGCTTGAGGGTTCTGCCAGCATTGTTTCTTGGGCACAGGTTCTTCGTAGCCCTTCAGAGCTGAGACAAACAAGGGTGCTGATCTGAGTTCCCTTCAAGCTCGCGGGATACAACCTCAAGTTTCAGTGCCTCGGAGTGTGGCTGCTGGAGACTGGGTTCTCACAGCGGTGGCTAAGTTACAGGAGGTCATACAGTGGCTCTAGTCCAATTTGGAGCCACCATCGGTGGCTTTCTAAGAGGAGTCCTTATGAGAGGTGTCCTTCTAGGAGGAGCATGTAAGAACACAGCCATAGACAGGGCGATGACCACAAGGAGCATGGGAGACGGGAACCTGAAGGCAAAGAGGGGTGCTCCGAAGCTAACAACCCTGCCTTCACTTCCAGCTTCCAGCTTCTGGAACCGTGGGGAAGTGAGTTTCTCCTTAAGCTGGCCAGGCACACCGCTCTACCTCTCTCTTACCCCCTTTTGTGAGCAGTGGTCTTCCAGGCGCAGGAAAGGTTTCCCAGGGTGGGCTTCGGGGACGGGCTACCTTGAGATAAGTCACTTCACCTGCTCCTGGACCCCTCTCTGCTCACTGTTTTCTCCATCTTTGTCACCAGACCAGGGTCCCTCTGAGCCCTTCCATGCGTCAGGGGGCTTCCGGTTCACCCGGTGTCCTACACTGGGTGACAGGAAGATTCCTGGGTTGGGTAGGTGGTAGTTTCGGCAAAGCGTTAATTGTTTATTGTCATGCCTTTCGCTAGCTCTGGCTTCAGCCGTGGTTAGAGTTCCCTGTTGGGTGAGCTGGGTGCTGGCTACCAGTTTCAGGCTCCTTCTGAGCCAGGCAAATGAGTTCAGTACACTGGGGAGCCATGTCTCTTCCACTGAAGGCTCTCAAGCCTTCTCCAGAGTCTCTGCTAGGAGGCTGCTGGTACAGAAATGGTCTCCCCCACACCCCAGTCGCAGCCTCCCTTTCTTCTGGTCATTCTCCAGCCACAGCTCTGCTTCCTGGCTGGTCTCCCCAGTATTCCACCTGGCCCTTGGCCCTTGTTTAGGATGTATTTTTGGGGGGACCCACACTTACATGCAGTTTCTCTGTTTCCTGTCTGGGGATTTGTTTCCTCACCTGCAAAGTGGAAGGACTGCCCACTCTGGGCCATGTTTGCCTGCTGAGCTGAGCTTGACTCAGGACGAGACGAACTCCTAGCTATTATCAATTTTAGTTTGGTCGAAGCATTAGAAGGAGAAATGAGGGAAAGGGGGGAACAAGTCTACCGTCTGACTCATCTCTTACCAAGAGAACATCTGGAGCTGAGTGGCTGATAACAGTGCTTTTCCCTCCCCACTCCCCACACAGCCCCACCACTTGCCAGCGACTTCTATGGAGAGCCACCAGGGGCTGGGGAGACAGCTAAGTTAGCAAGCGTTTGTTGCACCTAACTTTGACTCTCAGCACTAATGTCAGACAAAAAAAAATGCTGTAATATGGTGACTTGAGCTTGGTAGAGAGCAGGATCCCAGGACTGAGTACGAGGTCCCAGTGAGAGACCTTATTTCAAAAAACAAACCTGGAACTGTTCCCAGGGAATGACAAGTGAGGTTGACACACTCTGCCCCCAACCCCACCCTAGCCAATTCACCTTAACAGCATACAATAGCAGCTGAGCCCATCTTCTGCCCTTACTCTGCTCTCTATGTGCTATTACGAGGTGTCTCTAGCATGTGCGCGCGTGTGTATGTGTGTGTATGTGTGTGTGAGTGTGTGTGTATGTGTGTTGTGCTGTGTGTGTTTGAATGTGTGTGTGTGTGTGTGTGCATGTGTGTGTGAGTATGTGTGTGTGATTGTGTATGTGTGTTGTGGTGTGTGTGTGTGTTTGAATGTGTGTATGTGTATGTGTGTGAATGTGTGTGTGTGAGTGTTATGTATGTTTGAATGTGTGTGTGTATGTGTGTGAGTGTGTGTGTATGTGTGTGTGTGTGAGTGTGTATATGTGTTGTGGTGTGTGTATGTGTGTTGTGGTGTGTGTGTGTATGTGTGTGTGTGTGTGTGTGTGTGTGTGTGTGTGTGCGTGTTTGCTTGCCATCATTATGAAGGATGCTGGCTTCTGCAAGATGATCTTACATCAAACTAACCTTTCCACTGCCCAGCCAGAAGCCCCAGATGCCTCCTCAGTAGCTCTCTGGTTGCATACAGGTCAGTGCTCTGCTCTGCAGTTTTTTCATTCCCAGCATTTTTATTCTATTTCAGGGCTTCAGCAAGATCACCTGACCTCATTTGCCTCCCCCCCCCCCCCCCCATGCTGTTCATTCATTCAAAGTCACACATTCACTCAACGGTAATTAAATGTATAATGTGTCAGGTATAACTGTGGTGATCATTCATTATGCAAAGAGCTCCAACAACCCCTTCTTCCCCCCTTCCTTAGTCAAAGTGATGTTTGTATGAGCACCTGTGGGGTAGCAACAAAGTGAGAGGACAGAGCCTTCATCCTGAGAGGAGAGCAGACTCCGGGGAAACCTGAACCACAGAGGTAGAAGGCAAGACTCCCAGCTACAACTGGGAGATGCGACTCTAAAGATAAACAAAACTGACAAACACAACTGCTTTCAAACCCCAGGAGTTAACCAAGTGTGTGAACACCATCAGAAAATGCTGTTCGGGGGGCTCTAGAGATGGCTCGGTGGTTAAGAGCACTGGCTGCTCTTCCAGAGGACCTGGGCTCAATTCTCAGAGCCCATGGGACAGTTCAAAACTCTAAGTCCTGTTCCTGGGCATGCCACCCTCATGCAGACATATGAGCAGTCAAAATCTAATGTACATAAAAAATAAAAAATAATTTAAAAAGAAAATACTATTAATTGAAATAACTGCCGAACTTTTGAGAAAGATCAATATAAGTCTGCGGTTTTCTTACTTAGGGCTGCTCCTTGCCCTTGGCCTCCAGCTCAGTTCTTAAGAGAGTTTTTACCAGGATGGAGCCATGATGGAGACTCGGCAGAAGGCAGAAATGGTTCATTCAGTTCTGAGCAGTCAGCAACAGCCAAATAGCAAGCAGCCTCTGTCGTCTTGGTAGCAGAGACTTGGGAAGACCACCATGTTTGCATGGGGCGTATGTTTGTGATAGGGCTGGGAGCTCCTACAGTGGAGGCCACAGAGAACTGGCCCCAGTTCCCAGGTGCTCTTGCCTGACTCAAGCCTGGCCATATTGTTGACGTGAGAGCTAGGTAGGGCAAGTTCTCCGTTGAGAGAATTCTCTGCCCTCCCACAGAAGTAGTGGCAGGAGTCACCCACTAGTGGATTAGTAAACATCACAGGAACAGGGTGACCACAAGGAAGCCACATTTAAAAGCAAAAGCAAGACTAAAGTGCACACATAACAGAGATGTGAAAGGCGGCAATTTGTCAAAGAAAGCACTTGACCTCTTATCTAAAGTGCCTACATTTAGCAAGTGTGGCGGCTTACTTCTGTCTGTAATACCAGCATTCCGGATGCTGGGGCAGAAGGGTCATAAGTATGAGGCCAGCCTGTGAGGCCCTGTCTCAAAGCAAAACAAAACAACAACAAAAACCCTAACGAAAAAAATAGTATAGTTTGAGCGTGAAATGTCCCCCTGTCAGGGCAGTGTTCACATATGTGGTCCCCAGCTGGCGGCCCTGTTTTGTAAGGCTGTGGACAGGGGGTTGTAAGTGGCAGATGTTGGGCCATTGGGAATGAGGCTTTGCTTCTGGCCCAAGTTCTCTACTTCCTGATCTTTCCTGAGTTCCCACCACCATGGACAGAGCCCCAGGCTCCTTGCCTTCTGTGGTGAAACCATGAAGCAGACCCACTCTCCCTTAGGTTGCTTCTTGCAGGTATTTGAGAGAAGCCACAGCATACGTAGGTAAAGCATCCAGTTTTTAAAAACACCAAAAGAGATGTATAAAGCCAAAGGGAGACAGAGCTGTACACCGTCAGGGATTCTGAGTTCCCTGGGTTTGGATTTGGGTTTGGATCTCACAAATAAGGACTTAAAAAAGAACATTCTGCCAGTAAACTCAGAAAGCTAAAAGAAAACCGTAAAGAACCTCAAGGAGATGTGAGAGTGATGGAGTAGCAATTTCAGGGAGATGGAAATTGAGAACAGAATTTCTTGACTTGGAAGACTCACTACTAAAATTAAAATCTCCAGGGGGAGCACGAGAGTGTGTGTGTGGGAGCACAAGGAGCATGTGTGGGGAGCATGAGGAGCATGTGTGGTAGGGCATGAGGAGCATGTGTTGGGGAGCATGTGTGGTAGAGCATGAGGAGCATATGTGGGGAGCACGAGGAGTGTGTGTGGGGAGCATGAGGAGCATGTGTGGTAGAACATGAGGAGCATGTGTGGAGAGCACGAGGAGTGTGTGTGGGAGCACAAGGAGCATGTGTGGGGAGCACGAGGAGTGTGTGTGTGGGAGCACAAGGAGCATGTGTGGGGAGCACGAGGAGCATGTGTGGGGAGGACGAGGAATGTGTGTGGGAGCACAAGGAGCATGTGTGGGGAGCACGAGGAGCATGTGTGGAGAGCACGAGGAGCATGTGTGGGGAGCACGAGGAGCATGTGTGTGGGAGCACAAGGAGCATGTGTGGGGAGCACGAGGAGCATGTGTGGGGGAGCTTGAGCATGTGTGGTAGAGCATGAGGAGCATATGTGGGGAGCACGAGGAGTGTGTGTGGGGAGCATGAGGAGCATGTGTGGTAGAACATGAGGAGCATGTGTGGGGAGCACGAGGAGTGTGTGTGGGAGCACAAGGAGCATGTGTGGGGAGCACGAGGAGTGTGTGTGGGGGAGCACAAGGAGCATGTGTGGGGAGCACGAGGAGCATGTGTGGGGAGCACGAGGAATGTGTGTGGGAGCACAAGGAGCATGTGTGGGGAGCACGAGGAGCATGTGTGGGGAGCATGAGGAATGTGTGTGGGAGCACATGGAGCATGTGTGGGGAGCACAAGGAGCATGTGTGGGGAGCACGAGGAGCATGTGTGCGGGAGCACAAGGAGCATGTGTGGGGAGCACGAGGAGCATGTGTGGGGAGCACGAGGAGCATGTGTGGGGAGCACGAGGAGCATGTGTGGGGGAGCACGAGGAGCATGTGTGGGGGAGCACAAGGAGCTTGTGTGGGGAAGCATGAGGAGCATGTGTGGGGAGCACGAGGAGCATGTGTGGGAGCACGAGGAGCGTGTGTGGGGAGCACGAGGAGTGTTGTGGGGGAGTAGAAGAGAGAACGAGTGCACTTGAGAGTAGATAGACAGAGATGATTCAACACGGCTGTGCCTGATGGAGCTGGCCTGTGATCCCCAGGTAATCAGCCGAGGCAGGGGACTGACAAGCTACAACAGGGCTGAAAGAAAGGGAACAGACTTGCAGAGATATAGAAAACAGCAACAAGCACTTCCGTCAGTGCGCTTGTAATGTATGGAGATGCGTGGAGATGTGTGGAGTTGCAAAGAGACTCGTGGAGACGCGTGGAGATGCATTACATGACTGATGGAGATGGGAGGGAGAAAGCAGAAAAAATACTTAAAGAAAAGAAGAATGGAACTTTCCTATTTGATGTATGCCAAGGAGGAGGAGGAAGGAAGAGGGAGGGGGAAGGAGGGTGGGAAGGAAGGAGAGAGAGAGAGAGAGAGAGAGAGAGAGAGAGAGACAGACACAGACACAGACACAGACACAGACACAGACACAGACACAGACACAGACACAGACACAGAGACACAGGGAGTTATATCCATCTTAGCACTGAGGTGGCTGTGGACAGATAGACAGTGCCAGGGTTGGTGTTGTGGAACAATGAGATGACAGAATTTACAATTCACCCCAAAGGCTTGAAAGTAGCTTGAACAGCCTGGTGATTCTGACCTGTACCTATGTGATTGCTTAGCAGTTTGCCTGGCGATAGGGAGGAGTGCTGACCTGATTAGAGGTGGAGGGACACCTGAAGTACTGAGAGAAAAATGAAAACTGCTAATCAGTGCCAACCCGTGTCAAAGCCAACTTTAAAAACCAGAAAAGCAAGATGGCAGCGTTCTCTGGTGTGCCGAGGCAGAGGAGTACTTGCAGTCAGATCCGAGTTAGAGGAAATGCTGAAGGAAGGGTCAATTGGCAGAGCAGCAGCCATGGACTAACTGAAGACCGGAGATCATAGAAACAAGGAGTAAAGGGAAGAGTCTACGAGTGCATGTTTAATTTTACACCATTTTATATTTAATCCACTCTAACAGATGTGCAGAAATTCTACTCATTAAACATACCAGTCACTTCCTGTAGACAGATTAAATTACAACCTTTGAATACCACTAGTGTGTGACTTTGTGGGTGAGACAAACTCCTGTGGGAGTTCAGGGGGAGCTCAGGTCTACAGTATTTGTTTAGAGTGGTGAGATGGATCACATGCTCTCTGTAAGAGATGTGTAAGGGGGATTTGAACTCAGGTTCTTGTGCTTGCATGACAAGGCTTCAAAGTCACAGGCTTAAAGGAAAAGGTGTGCAACACCAAAGCTGGTACGACGGCTGGCACTGGTCATGTCAATCACGATCAAACAGAATCTGAGGAAAGAGAGGCCAGGACAGGAGTATTCACGGGACTGACTCAGGGGCACACCAGCAAGCGGCTATGGTTTGATCTGAAGAGGTCCTAAAGGCTTAAATAGTGAAAGACTTGGTCCCCAGCCTGAGCTGCTACTGGGTCCTAAAGAGATGGGCATTTGGTGGAAAGAGATCAGTCACTTGTTCTTGAGGAAGACAGAGGGCTTTAGACTCTTTTTTTTTTTCACTCAATCTTTACTTCCTGGATGTGGTGGGTGAATAGCTTTCTGGCCCACGTTCCTGGAAAGGTTCTGTGCTGCCAGGGACCCAAGCGAAGGACAAGTGGTTATGACTCTCTCCTCAGTAAACTGATTTCAAAACTTTCCTTTTGAAAGTTATCAGTGTCATCATTATTGCTGTGTGTGAGTATGGACATGGCTCAGTGCTCCTGTGGATGCCAGGGGCTGGTCAACCTCAGGAGTCAGCTCTCTCCTTCCACTGTGGATTCCAAGGACTGAACTCAGCAGCAAGTAACTTTACCCACACCTTACCAGCTTGAAAGCTGACCATCCCCCCCCGTGTGTGTGTGTGTGTTTGTGTGTGTGTGTGTGTGTGTGTGTACGTGCACACACGCACGTGTGCGTGCATGTGCATTGTGTGTATTAATGTGAATGTGGAGATCAGAGACAATCTGAGATGTTAACTGTCCCCTTCAGTTAACTGCACCATTTTGTTTCAGACACAGTCTCTGTTTATTTTATGTAGGCCAGGCTAGCTGACTGAAGGTCTGAGGATTGCCCTGACTCCACCTCCCATCTTGCTATAGCAGCACTGTGATTTCAGAAGCTTGTGCCATGTGTCCAGCTTCTGCAAGTCTGGGGATTCGAACTCAGGTCCTCATGCTTGCATGACAAGAGCTTTTACCTACTGAGCCATCTTCAAAGTCCCAGCAAGTTGACCTTTTCAGGCATTTTGTCACAATGCTGGGAGGCTAACACAGAAGGAGCAATAGATAGTAATGTGTACACGACTAGAAAGAAAGCCTCAAAAACCTCAAAGCAAAAAGCAGTGGTGAGATAATAAGAAAACCGAGAATTAAATCATAAGATTTTCATGCTCCGATCTCGGTAACTGAAGAACATTTAGACACCAGAAGCTTCATAGAAGATGTGACATCAGTAATTTGAGTTAATCAGCACACAAGGCGCGCCTCATACGGATAGATTTTGTTCACAGGGATATTTGGAATATCCTTCATGGTAGATGCATACTAGGCTAGAGTAAGTTCTGATAAGGCTAAAATTGGAATTATACAACGTACATCCTCCTCCTATACTGGAATTAAATTAGAAACAATAACAGAAAGAGTTTTGGAAATTGTCAAATACTTGAAACTAACACGATTTTAACTCTGGGTGCGTCCATTGGGATATCAATAACGTGCATGCTTACCTTAAGACACCAAAATCAAGCAAGAGACAAAGCAGATGAAAAGGAAACCATGAAGATGAGGACGTTCAGTCAGAGACAGTGGAGCAGAAAAGGCAAAGCATGAGAGGAGAATCAAAAGGCCAAAAAAAAAAAAATAGGCCTTTGAAAAGATTATAAACTCAGCAGTCCTTCAACCAGATTGGCCAATAGTAATAAAAAGGCCCAGCGATGGAAACGGAGTTCTTGACACAACTCTACAGAGGCTTACAAGGGAATTCCGTGAGCAAATGATGCCAACAAACGGTGGGCCACCCCCAAGGCAAGCCAAGCCCAAGAAGGACAATGACCCAAGGCCCTAAACAACTATGCTTCCCATTCCTTCATTGAAGGAATGTTCTGGTTAGTTTCATTGTTAACTTGACACAGCCTGGAGTCACCAGGAAGTGGGAAGCCCAACTGAAGAATTACCTAGATCAGATTGCCCTTGACCATATCTGGGAGAAGCTACCTTGACTAAAGATGAATGCTGAAGACAGAGCCATTGTGGGAGGCCCCGTCCCTGGGAAGTTGGTCCTGGGCTGCTTAAGAAACTGGCTAAGCACGAGACAGAGACTGAGCCAGTAAGCAGCCTTCCTCCACGGTTTCTGCTTCAGCTTCTGGCCTGACTTCCCTCAGCGATGAACTGTGTGACTTCCACGTGTGAAGCCAAATAAATCCTTTCCTTCCCAGGTTGGTTTTGGTTGTGGTCTTCATCATAACAGAAAGCAAACTTTGACACTGTACTAGCCACTTTTACATCAACTCGAATAAGGTAGAATCATCTAAAAAGGAGAGAACCTCAATTGAGAAAAATGCCTCCGTAAGAACTGGCTGTGGGAAGTTTTCTTAATTAGTGATTTATGTCAGAGGTCTGAGTCCACTGTGGGTGATGCCGTCCCTGGGTTGGTGGTCCTGGGTTCAGTGAGAAAGCAGGCTGAGCAAGCCATGATGAGTAAGCCAGGAAGCACATTCCTCATGGTCTCCGCCTCAGCTCCTGCCTCCAGGTTCCTGACCTGTTTGAGTTCCTGTCCTGACTTCCTTTGATGATGAACAGTGATGTGGACGTGTGGACCAAACAAACCGTTTCCTCCCCAGTTTGCTCTCGGTCATGGTGTTTTATTACAGCAGCAGTAGCCCTGACTAGAACAGACACAGAATGGAATTGGTTCACAACTCACTGATGGTCTGATGTCAAAGCCAGACAGGAGACCGTGTGTAAAAGAAGATTGCTGCCTTCATTCCTCAAGATCTCACACACACAGCAGTGCCAAGCACAAGCAAGCCAGTAAAGTAAACTCCAGAAAGATAAAAATGTGAACCATTAGCCAATGGGGTCGATTTCAGAAACACAGCTGCCTAATTTTGACACCCGAGAGGTATGTTACCTGTCTGTCCCTTTTGTTAACATAATAGAACCGAGGACATTAACTATGTGACCCTTTCACGAGGTGCAAAAGCATCTGACAGAGTCATGTGGCTCTGGCTTCCTCTTACGCGGAAAGTTCCAGCAGGTCCTCTGGCAGAACACTGGTGTGCAAGGTGATGTTATCAGGTACAGGAGAGGGATTTAATCCCTAAGAACTGTATATTTGTCCCAAACTTTTGCAAGTAGCAGTCAAGGGCAAATTTGTATTCCTCAATAACGTTCTCTAGGTGCGAAGGCTAAGCTCAGCTGTCACCTTGGCTACATTTGGAATCAACTAAAACCCAAGCATCTGGGCACGCCCGTGAGAGACTTCTCTTTTTTTTTTTTTTTTTTTTTGGTTCTTTTTTTCGGAGCTGGGGACTGAACCCAGGGCCTTGCGCTTCCTAGGTAAGCGCTCTACCACTGAGCTAAATCCCCAGCCCCGAGAGACTTCTCTTAACTGGGTCATTTGAGGTCAGAAGACCTACCCTACATCGGAGCCAACCTGGTGGCAAGCCCATATAGGTAGGCGATCACGGAAGAAGGAAACGCTAACTTTTTGCCTGCTTGTCCCAATTCTCAATAGAGAGTCCATCCATCCTTCTCTGGAGGCAGGATTAGATGCTTTAATAGCGTGCTGGTTCTAGAACCTTCTTTGGGATTTCGACATAAACTGAAGACCAAGTGAGATATCCAGACTCTCAGACTGAACAACTACCAAAGTCTTGGTGTTTCTGTTGGGAGATGGGACTAGAACCTATACATCATTCTAATAAATCTACACACACACACACACACACACACACACACACACACACACACACGTTTCATTCTATCAGTCAGTTCTGTTCCTGTAACGACTAAACCAGGAGCGGGGTGGGGGTGGGGGTGGGATCAGGAGAAAGTTGCCTAAGTGTCTGAGACAATCGTCGCTTAGAACCGTTGCAGTCAATGGGCAGAGAGCACAGACACCTGCTATAGCACCCACGAACCTGGGTGACAGCATTCTGAGTGCACAGAGAGACACGCACGCACTTCTCAGATCTGTCCAGCAGCTAAATCCATGCAGACAGAGAGACGGACTGGTGGCAGTCAGGGATGGGAGCGGGGACCGCTTATTCCATGCGGGATGACAATACTTATCAGATAGTCTGAGGTGTGGCCGCACAACACACTGCCTGTCTGGACTGCCACTGGATTTTATAGCTCAAAACGGCCAACCCTCTGCCATGTGAATTTTACTTTAATAGAAAAATCAATTCAATCTTATTCATTAAATTCTCGTGTAACACGGTCTTTGTCCCTTTATCAAGAGGTTGGCACATGCCCTCCAGAGCAGGGCAGTGGGGACAATCCATCATATCAGACAAATCTGGCAGCTGATCCTCCCACAAAAGTCAGCTGTGACCCCAGCTGGAGGAGAATGCCTGCCGAGTGTCAGATGCTGTGATCCTAGCTGCCCACACCCCGATTTCTCCCCAGAGTGGAGCTTCTGCCTAGACTTTAGCCCAGAGCTCAGAGCCCAGTCCCGGCTTCTAGCCCACCCAACCCTGCCTTTGTGAAAGAAGAAACTTTCTCCTCACCTAAGCTGTGCCTGCTGAGGATGACAGAGGCACAGCGGGAGTCCAAGCCCCGCGGCTCTGTTCACTTTTTCCTGGTGCTGGCGGAGGCTTAGAAATGTGCTGAAGTCTGGGGTCCACCTAAGGCTGGTTAAACAGAAGTCTCCAGAGGAACTTGGAGAGTTTGAAGAGCTCCTTCAGTTTCCAATAGAGGACCAAGATCCCTGAAGATGCCACTGATGGCATCTGTTTCTGGAATTCAGCGCTCAGGTCTAGACTACCAGAGAATACCACCCAGCTACCAACACAACCAGCTCCTTCCTGCCTGAGGTCTAGCCAGTGTCCACACTTTTAAGTAGCGCCTGCAGGGCCTACCACCTCTAAGACCCAGCACCTGTGAGGTTCAGCACCTGTATGACCTTGCACCTGTGAGGCTCAGCACCTGTATGACCTTGCACCTGTGAGGCTCAGCACCTGTTTGACCTTGCACCTGTGAGGCTCAGCACCTGTTTGACCTTGCACCTGTGAGGCTCAGCACCTGTATGACCTTGCACCTGTGAGGCTCAGCACCTGTATGACCTTGCACCTGTGAGGCTCAGCACCTGTATGACCTTGCACCTGTGAAGCTCAGCACCTGTATAACCTTACACCTTCAGGTCACACCAACATCTGTGCAACCCAGCACCTACCAGACTCAGTTACTGAAGGGCCCAGAATCTTAAGGGAATACCAGACTATCTTCTGCCGGTGACTCAAACAGATAATAGTCCCACCGTGACTAGCTGCTGCCTTCCCAGAACTCCTTGGAGTTATTCAATCATCCTCTACACTCTCAGCTCACTCTCAGACTGGGTTGCTTCCTGGCACAGACAGAGGAGCCTTGGGCTGCCCAGTTCTCCCTGTGGAAGCTTTATCTAGTGTCTAAGCCATCTGTGGTCATAGTGATCCTCATGGACATCAAATGTCATTAGAGTCCCCAGCCGTTGGAGCCCAGGACCCTTGACACTTGCTCTCATGCTGGAGCCTGAGTTTCAGGCACACATAAAACAGATGCTGGGATCATGGCTGAGTGCTGGTTAACCAGCTTGTGCTGAGAGCTGGAGGAGGATTGAGCCCCGGGTGCATGGTGCCCACGGACCACAAGACCAAGGAGGTTCTTTCACCGATCGACCCCACCCTTAAGCGAAGGGTCAAGCACACAGGCAGTCATTCCCCACACAGAGCCAAATTCTTACTGAAGTATCTGGAGGCGAAGGTTCTTCTTTTGCTGGAAGCCGCCGGCAGCATCTCTAAGTTGGCAGCGTGCAGATTTCGCCTGTATCTTCTCTGGAAGGCAGCAGCCACATCCTCAGAGAGACGAGCTAATTCCCGGTTTCAGCAGCGGGCGATCAGCATCTACAGTAAAGACATATATATTTAGAACGCCCTTTCCAGGCATTTGCCTGGATTTCAAACACAAAGCCTGCAGCGAGAGACGAGTTTCTCTGTGGAGCGTGTACCATGGGGATTTGAGAGCAGAAGTGGAGAAGTCAGAGTATCAGTTCCTCAAATCTGTGAAATGGGACCAGCAGTGACACGACCGCGTCTCAGAGGGTGGAGATGACAGATTCATCCGCAGGAGCGAAGGCTCTGGGAGCCATGGGCTCTAGCCACTAGACTTGAGGAAACAACATGGAGCTAAGTAAGGGAACAACGTGTGCAGATTGTTCTGAGCGTGCTGGCGGCCCCTGGCACACATTATGGCCCCTGGGGCTTGTGGTCCATGCATGTGTGGGGCAGAAGCCAAGAAAACTCTGTCACATCCTCTGTGTACCACTTCTCCATTCTATCTTTGGAAGTGTGTCGTTGTTACGTCATTTACAGTTGTGAAAAACAGATACAAACAAACAACAAACAAAAACAAAAGCCTTGCTTGTCACTAGCCAAGTGGCGTTTCTGCAGCCATTAACGCCATTCACAGGGAGTCCCAGAAGACTTAAAGCAAAGCCAGGTTCTTCCCCTACCCACCCTGTCTCCATTTTGCTAGCCTCTACCAGCTGAGCTTGTAACAAGTTCCTGGTGGATTCTTCCAGGCTGGGCCAGAGGAGGCAGGGCTGAGGAGGAGGTAGAGATGTGGGCTAAATCGGTCCATCCCCCTGCTGCAGAGAATGGAAGCTTGGGGCTATGGATTAGTGGCTGGTGTTCTGTGGGTCTTGCTGGGGCAGAATGATTCTGGCTTGCACTTTAGCATCTGGGCACAGTTCCTGTCACTGACTGGCCCCCGGGGAGTGATGGGACAGCATCTGGAAAGGAGAAGGCAGACTGCCTTTGGGATAGCAGAGAGACTGAAGCAGTCACTAAACCTTAAATTTGCAAGTGCCCAAACTCAAAAAGTCGATATGACCTGGAACCCAGGAGTACAGACAGCCTTGAATACTGAGCTGAGCTGGGAGCCTCCAGGGCAGAGATGGGGCCAGGAAAGGAAGACCCTGGAGTTGGTACAGACCTCAGAGACCCTGGGAGATCTGGAGTGACACCTTCAGTCTGTCCAGAAGCATGCAGTTTGGAAGCATAGGTGGACTGGGGTAAGGGCACAGAGGGAGGAGGCACCCAAACCCACTGTAGCAAGGCTTAAGGATGAATGCTCTGGCTTCACAGCCCAGCAATCAGGAGGTGAGGGTAGAGAATCAAAAGTTCAAGGTAACCCTCAACTATAGAGTGACCTCAAAGCCAGCCTGTGCCCTCACGGAGAGCCTATTTAAAAAGAAACAAAGTTGGAGTTAAAGTTGGATTCAGGGATGCAAGTGCGAGCGCGTATTGGCTCCCTTAGGAGGAGCATCCTCATAACTGGTGGCAGATGTGGCTGGATCCAGCAGGTTGACACTGTCAATCTGTCAATCAAGTCTGTTTTTTTTTTCCAGTTCTGTTAGCTTCTGGGGTGTGTCCCCCTCCTCCTTCTCTCCCCTTCACCTTTCTTCCTCCTCCTTCCTCCCCTTCCTCCTTCCTTCTTCCTTTCCCCCCTCTCCCTTTATGTTGGAATCAGCTTTGGGGCTAACATTTCTTCTCTCCCACAGACCTGGAGGAAAAAGTAGACTTTCCAGTCTTAGACAAACCAGGGAGCTTCTTCGAAAGGCCTGTCAAAGTCCTTCTTCCCTTTATTTCGGGCACTAACAACCCACTCGACTGAATCCAAACCAGTGAGTGCAGTGTTCTGATTGGCTAAAGCAGCTGGGTCCTCATCCCATCTCAGGAACTGGGTGGTGCTGGCTTTCCGAAAGCCCAGAGGTGGCAGGTAGAGGAGACAGGTGGATGCTGGAATAGACTTCAGGAGACTGTTACAAGTGTGTGTGTGTTTGCGGGAATTGAGGAGGGGTAGCTCCTAAACCAGTATGCTACTGTGGGGTTGCAGTAGAGAGGGGTCACCTCTGTGAAAGCGGTTTGCTATCCAGACCCCCACCTCAGTCCTCTTCTAACCTACCTTTCTAAGCAAGGTCAAGAGCAGGCCACACCCAGCCAAGCCTGCACACAGCTGGGGCCGGCCTAGAGGGTGAGTTGGACGCCTCCCTGAGCATGACTCAGCTCTAGTCATGGCTCTGCACCATGGCTCACAACAGATCTGTTTGCCCTGGACTTGGGCCAGTGCCCCTGTGCCCTACCTCACCCCACCTGCAGGCATTAATAACAGCTGGCATAGGACTGCGCAATGCACACATTTATGTGACACCTGACAGCGGCTGGGGGAGGGTCTTACTGTGGAATCCGGATGCTCCGAGCCACGCAGCAATTTAATGTGGCTTAGGAGGGTTTTTAAAGTCCATCGTTAAAGAATGAACTCACAGCCTGGGGTCAGGAAACTTGTGCAGCCCTGGCTACCCACTCACCCCACACAAGGTCGCTGCTGTGTATGGCTCTCCTGGAGTGGTCCTGGCTCACCTGGGTTTCACCTCTGCTCATCTGGACCTGGAGAGCAGGCTTCTCTGCCTTTGCCCGAGCCTCCGGGGGCTCCTTCTTCGGCGCCCGGAGGGAGCACTTGGGCTGCCGCCCCTCTTCTCACCCTGTGGGCGCCCTGCCTTTGGCCCTGCCCCTGGCTCCCATGGGTCGAGCCCGCTGGTAGGACCAGGGAATGCAACCCAGGCTGAACATCATCAGGCAGGATGCAGGTTTCCTGTCTCCTCGATGCCTCTGGGGATGATGCTCTGACAGCTGTCCTTGGCTGGCCTCAGTCGCTCGCAAAGTGTTGCTGTGAAAGTCTGACCTCTGCTGGGAAGTGCCGCGCCGAGGAGGGCCTGCGTTGTCTGGTTTGGAGCGCCCTCTAGTGGTCGTTCGCGGCTCTGCCGCCCTTGCTTCCGGACCCTGGTCTTGTCCCTGGACATTTCATTTGCATTCCCGCTGGGATCTGGGGGCAGCTTGAGTGAGTCTGTGCTTTCCTATGGCCTCACCTTCCTACCCTCTTCGAGCTGTTGGTGAGTCGTGTGGGACTTCTCGGGATTACATAGATTCTTGCTCCCATCAGATCAGTCCTCCCACCTTGCTCCATGGTTGGACCCTGAGGGTCAGCAGGAAGACCCCCGGGGTAGCAGAGGATGGATATGACTATTTCTCAAGCCATTGGGCTTACTGAGGGCATTTCAAAGCTAAAGCTCAGGAAAGAAGTGGGCAGGTGGAATTGATTTTGACTCCCGTGGTGGACACAGGTAGCTCATTGTGTAGTTTCACAGACTCCCTGAGTCCCATTCCTATCCCTAAAGTGGAGGTAGAGATATGACTGGGGCCATCCCCTAGAGGACCAAGTGCAGTAGGTCGGGCTGGGCAATTTGCTAAGAGACCGCCTTATCCCTAACCGTGAAGCACCTGACACCCACTGGCAGAGGGGAAGTCAGTTTTCTCTAATGGAAGACCCAGGTTTTAGGGCCCAGGAGCAGCTCAGGCCTTCTTCTGATTCCTTCCTCTCCCATTTTTCTTTTCACCTCACTTTAGTAGTGTTTCGATTTTATCTTATTTTTAAACTGTTTCTTTTGTTTTCCGAGATTATAATTACATCATATGTCTCTTCCCTTTCCTCCCTCCAAACCCTCCTTGCTCTTTTTCATGGTCTTTCCCCCACCCTAATTATTGTTACACAGACACACACACACACACACACACACACACACACAGGGTTTCAAGATGGTGACTCAGATACCTGAGTGAAGACACGGAGCTAGTTAAAATACCAGATGAAGAGCTCAGGCGCTAGTTATTAGGAGAACCAATGACTTCAGAGAGGGTCTAAATTAGCAGACATATGGAGTAAGAACTCTCCGTGACCTGGGAAGGAAAGCCAGCAACAGGGATGAACGAAGCTATCTTTTAACATTCGTGGAGATATAGACACATCAAGACAAGCATGAACCAATTTATGACCACCAGGCCAGCACTGCCAAAGACACCAGGAACCTTAAACACGGAAGAGGACCATCTCAGCCGAGAGAACACAGAAAAGAATACATGTCATGAGCCGGATGCTGAGCTAAGAGTACAAAGAAAGAATTCATTGTGTCTAAGAGAATAAATAAGCAAAACCCTAGCGAACAGGAGAACGGACAACAACAAAGAGTAACCCAACCAGAACCCAACCAGAACCAAGCACCAGAAATTACAAACACACAAAAAAATCTTCTCAGTAATAATTCCAAATGCAAATGGATTCAACTCTCCAGTGTAGTGGAGAACAGATGATGAATTGAAATTTACGATCTAGTTATCTGTTGTCGCTCCAGAACCATACCCCACTGGCAAAGAGACCCACAGACTGAGACTTAAGATGGACGCCAGCCCGCCAAGCAATCAAATCAACCCACAAGCAAAGCAACGCTGAATCAAGCTGGCCCAGCGACTCTCATACCTGATAAACCAGAAATAGTTTCAAATAGAAACTAGCCAGAGAGAAAAGAGGACAGCGGGACTTAATAAAGGGAACACGTCATCGAGATCGTATGATAACTCAATACTTATCAATGGTTTATGCAGCCAATTTTAGGTCTCCCTAGTCCGTAAGACAAACGCTAACAGACACAAAGGCAGATAGGTCTTGACACAGTAGAGTCAAAAGACTAAAAATGAACAAGGATATTTCCATAGCTATTTTGCCTCGTGGCTAAAAGAACTTAACAGATGTTAGCAGATCGCTCCCTACGACAGCTGCAGAATGTGCATTCCTCCTGGAAGTCCCTGCAATCCGCCCCAACACGGATCGTATTTAAGACAACAGAGGAGCATTAACAAATACAGAAGGCTGAAATGATTTCTCACACGTCACCAGGTCATAGTGGAATGAAACCAGAGATTGGTAACAGGAGAAGCCTCAGGAACTTCACAGTTACAGAAACTTCTAACAAGACACTCTTGAATGACCAACTGGCCATTGGAGAAAAGATGGAGGGAATTTAAAAATGTCTCGAGTGAAATGAAATCGAAAACACTTATCAGAACCAAAAGGGTTCTAGAGAATGTCAGCAACTTAAAGAAATCTGTAATTACCAGCATGACTGAAGCTTTGGTAAAGGATCTCTTAGTAAAAGAGGCTAAAGAAACACTGAATTTACTGCCCTGTCTCCTCAGACCTTTTAAGAAGAGAGCTAACACCAACAGTCCCCAAATGGTTCATAAACTAGGAAGGGAACGGACACCAGTGAACCCATTTTATGAAGCCAGTCTTATCTCAGTGCCCAAACTGGATAGGGGTACATCAAGGAAGAAGGAAGGAAGGAAGGAAGAAAGGAAGGAAGGAAAGAAGGCAGGGAGAAAGAAAGAAAGAAAGAAAGAAAGAAAGAAAGAAAGAAAGAAAGAAAGAAAGACAGATATAGGCCAATTTTCCTGGTGGCATAGAAGTTAAAATTTCCTATAGGAGCATAAAAGACCCTATCCCCAAATACTAGCCAAAGCTATCCAGAGCAGGAAAGCGATGTTGCAGACAACATAACACCTTATCTCAATTTACAATGCAGAGCCACAGTGAGAAAATCAGTGTGGTCCTGGCACACAGAAGAAGCATGCACAACAGGGGACCCAGGCGTAAACCCACATAGCCACAGCCACCCAACTTTTGAAAAGCTTCTAAAAGACACCTAGGAGAAGAGAAATCATCTCTGCCTAATGATACTGGTGAACCTGGACATCAGCCCTAAGGGGAAGGAAGTTAGGTTCGTATCTCCAGTTCCACACAAAACCCAGTTTCAATCTTAACCTGGAATTCCGAAACTACTGGGAGGAAGCAGGTTCCACACATTTTCAGTATGTAGGCATTGGTGAGGGCTTTCGAGACGGTTGGACACTGCAGCAGAGGAAACAGTCCCACAAACTGATGGTGATGAACTGCGTGAAATTATCGAGTAAAGCGTCTGCATGGTGAAGGAGGCAGCCAGCAATCAGCAGAGGGGAAGGCAGTCTACGGGGTGGGAGGAAGTCCTTCCTCCGCCACACAGGGCCTCAATATCTACAACAAAGAAAGAACTCTAAAAACTAAACAGCGGAAAAAAAAATCATCAAGACAACATAGGGTCCGGTAAATCAAACAGATAGTTTCCAAAAGAGGAAATACACTATCCTTTGACGAATATTTTTAAAATGATCAACCACCAGAGAAACGCAAATTAAAACTGTTTTGAGATTCTAACTCACCTTAGTCAGGATGGCTATCATCAGGGAAGAACCTGCTGGAGAGGATGCAGGGGAGCGGGCGCCCTCAGTCACTGCTGGCGGGAGCGGGAAGTGGTACGGTCGCTATGGACACCGGCGTTGAAGATGCAACGATGGTATGACCCACATGGCCTAACGCCTGAGCGTGTTAACTGCGACACCATTTGCTATAGCCAGGCTGTGTGCCTGACTGGATTTATAATAGGCTCAGGAGACACACCTGTCAGAGCATTTTCTGAGGGTTTGACTGAGGGGAGAAGCAGAAATCTAGTGCAACTCTGGCACGCAAATCTCTCTGTAAAGTGACTGTGAAGTCTCTCCCTGACTTCAGACTGATGGCCGAAGTAAACCCAGGAAACCGCCCTTAGGTGGCAAGAGGGCCTCTCTCCCATGCCCATGCTACCACGTGGCAGACAAGTTGAGGGGCTCACACCCTTGGGCTGGCTCACCCATGCTTCCACCATCAGGGTTAGATCTACTGTGCTTGCTGCCCAGGTGAGGTGCAGGGCCCGCTCTCCCAAGTGTTGTAGCAGGCAAAGGGCAGGGCCAGATTTCCTGCTCTCCTGAACCCGGTAGGTAAGTTCAACTATCCCAGTCAACTATCCAGTGTTGAGGGCAGAAGCAAGTGGGAAGGCTCTCTTCCTTCCTGGTACCACCTCACGGCAGACAGACAAGAGGCAGGGCTGGCTCTCCCACACTCACACCGTCAGGCAGGCCCACCCTCAACCCACATCCAGGGCCGGCTCTACTGTGCTGCACTGTCTGAGGGGCAGAGCATGCTGTCCCGCTCTGAGGGCCTGCTGTAAGTGGCAAAGGATGAGAAGGAGGACATCTCTAGCTCATTTTGTCATTGCATGGCAGACAAGTGGCCTGCTCTCCGAAATGCTGCAGCTGGTGAGGGGCAAGGACAGCTCTTCTGTTCTCAGGACCCCAGGACCAGGTACCCCACCTGCCACCAGTAGTGGGAGGGGGGAGGGGAAGGGGAATGGGAGGGGAGAGGGAAGGGGGAAGGGGGAAGGAGGGAAGAGGGTTTCTTTCCCTCATCCACACCGTGGTGTGGGCCACAGGCCAGTTCTCCTATGCTCATATCCTCCCAGGCCAGTTCTCCTATGCTCATATCCTCACAGGCCAGTTCTCCTATGCTCATATCCTCACGGGCCAGTTCTCCTATGCACATATCCTCACGGGCCAGTTCTCCTATGCGCATATCCTCACGGGCCAGTTCTCCCACACTCATATCCTCAGGTTGGCTCAACCGAAACCCCAACAATATGAGGGAATCACTCTCCCAAGGACCACAGCAGGTCAGCTGTGATGTCAGCTCTCCTGCTCTTATGACCCCAGGGCCAGCTCTTCCAGGATGCCCAGGTGAGGGCAGCAGCTCAGACCAGGGACATCCGCCTGGCCTTTGGTAGTAACAGAACCCTGCTGCTGCAGGACTACAGATCCAGACGTGGCCCCCAGTGGCAGCACAGGCCACGACCCCACCATGGTCCCAGATGGCATCACCAGCTGCTCACATCAGGCTGCCCCTCCCTACCCTCAAGTCTCCAGTTCTGCCTTTCTTCATTGTGCCCACATCCTCCTGTGTCCCTTTCTCTTCCACATCCCCACCACTTAATGTCTCCTCTTAGTGAAATCCGGGGCCTCTGGGGGTCTGGAGTCATCTCAGGAGTGGTCTCAGGAGTTATACCTTGCTTGTGCACTATGGTACCAGACCATAATGCAAGATGGCAGGTCGTCTTGGCATAGAACCCTGAGTGGAAGAAGAGGGGGATCTCAGGCAGGCTTCCCTTCCCAGGAGCCTATCTGAGCCCGCCTGGCACCAGACTGATGGAGGTCTCAGGCTTAATTTTTTCTGGGAATGTTAGGCTACTAATCCTTCAGATGTTCACAGGCTAGAACACTGAGTGTAGACAGAGCCTGTCTCCTCTCTGCCACCTACTGACGCACTTGTGGCACAGCGGCCACACCTCTAAGGGCTGGAACCCTTCTTTAAATGGATTTTGTCTGGTGTTTTGTCCCAGCAGGGGGACAAGTAGCCTACATGGAGCCAGCCTAGATGTCCACCAACAGATGGATGGATAAGGAAAACGTGAGACACGAGCACAGAGGGATTTTATTCAGCTGTAAGGTGGAGTTGCGGACTGGGGAGAGGGCTTTGGTGGTAAATGTGCTTCTTGTACATTTATCCCGATGACGTGATTTGATCTCTGGAACCCATGCGAAAGAGCCAGATGCCATGGTTTCTGGGTTTCCTCTGTAATCTCAGCTGTTCTAAGTCAGGACAGGAGAAGGAGACAGAAAGATGGTCTGGAGATGATGGGCCAGCTAGCCTGGGCTACCAGCATGACAAGCAAAACAAAGCAAAATGGGAGAATGGACTCCCAAGAGCTAAACTCTGACCTCCACATGTGCAGTCATGGCTCCCACAGGCCCCACCTCCACTATCACACACATACTCGTACACACACACACACACACACACACACACTCACCACACAAATAAAAACTAAAATCCTAACATTTGCAGAAAAGTGGGTAGATATGGAAATTATGTTAAATAATTCAGAACAGATTCAGAAATACAAAAAGCGTGCTTTCTCTCTTATGCACATATACGCATATGACTATTTTATATAGACGTGGAATTTACATATGTGTATAACAAGAAATGCGAATGTAAAAGGAGGGGTGAGAAGTGGGGTGGCAGAGGCAAAGTATGTCGGTTTCCCTCTGTGCAGTCTGTATTACTACAGGTAATGTAGCCCTACTCTCTGGTCGTCTGTATCAAAAGGAGACGGTTCAGCGAGTGCGAAAGGGGAAGAGTTGACGGAGTTAGTTACAATGTTATTCTGCACAAAGACATATAACAGAGCTCAGGTCTTGCCTGCTAACTGAAAAAAAAATGCTGTGCAGCTGTGACGAAATTGTAATCCTTTCAGGAAATGGATGAATCTGGAAAGTAAGGCGACCAAAACTCAGAAAGAAAGAAAAAAAAAAAAAAACCTGCACGAGCTTCCCTTTGAGGATCCTGGTCTGTGATGTATTTATGTGTAACAGGCGTACATTTGGGTGAAATCTAAAAACCTTGAAAGAAGACCGGGGGGAGTGATGTTTGTTGGTGAAGGATGAGAGGGGGCAAAAGGACTCTGGACATGAAGAGACAGTAAGAGGTTACAAGGAGGAAACGCTCCAGAGGCTTGGGGGATGGGGTAAGGAGCATCACAAAAGACACACTTTATTGAATGCCATCATAACAATGCCTATCAAAGTATGTGTGGGCTAAAAAGGAAGTTATAAAGAAAGGAAAAAGAAGCAACTAACTGACATAGTGGACATAGTGGTTGTAGTTGGCAATTATTGCCACAAGATGGCGCTCTCAGCATGCTGTTTAGTGTGTGTGTGCGTGCGTGTGCGTGAGTGTGTGTGCACTCCGCGTCCCCTCGCCCCCACTAGTCATGGAAGGTGCACACTTAGGGTGTGGTCAGCTTTCCCTTTCCCCTCTCTGGTCCAGGCAGCAGCTTTGGCCTTGGTTCTAGTCTAGCAGTAGAAGCAATAGAAGCTTAGACACAGAAGCGGTGGTGGGATAGTCCTGAGGCAGTTGGGAGAAGCGGGACTGGAGAGGTGTTGTCCTATCTCACTGGGCGTCAGAAGCAGCAGAGTTGGGGACTGGATAACGTATGCTTTGGAGGGCTCCTTGTCTGACACTCAGGCTGACCTGCATAGTATGAGAAGGCCCTGGATGAATGTGAAATCAAAAGCTTCTTCCTGGGCAGAGAATGAGGCAGAGCGCGGCCAGGACAAGATGTTCAAGCACTGCGGTGACGCAGAGGAGAACACGTGGAGCAGAGAAGCCTCCAGGGGCCCCAAGCTTTAACTCCAGGACTTCAGGCTTTATGTTCCGAAGTGTGGAGGGTGGTACCCAAGGCTTGCACATGGGAGACAGGTGCTCAACTCCCGGGCCTCAACCAATGCCTAGGGAGCTGTAATAAAGATATAGGTGTCACGGGGGTAATGAAGCTTCTACTAGTCATGGGGGGAGGGGAAGTCAGAAATCAGTTTCCTAATGTATTTACATGATACAACACATACAAAAATGTCATCTCAACATGCCAGGAGTTGATTAAAGCATATTATATCATCCTTATACTACGTTTTCTAATTCTGGGATATATTTTAGCTATTCAGTTTATATACTAAATTTTCATAGACAATATTTCATACCGATTTGGATTCCACACAATTTTGAGTTGGTACAGAAGGTTCACACTTATTTTAAACATAAAAATTCCTTCTAGTCTGGATCTGGAGAGATGGCCTAGTGGTTAAGAGGACTTATTATTACAGAAAACTAGCTTTTGGGTTCCAGTGCCCACATCAGGAGGCTGATAACTGCCTGGGACTCCAGTTCAAGGACAGTCGGTATCCTCTTCTTGCCCTTAACAGGCATATATGCATCCAGACATACACTCATCCTCAAACTTCTGATCCTCCTGCCTCAACCTTGTGTGTGGTGAGAGTACACGTGTAATTACTGCCATGTTTGGTGATTGTAAGTATTTTTTAAATTTTTTTATTGAGTCTTTGTAAATTTCACATCATGCACCCCAATCCCACATCGCTCTGCCCGGTATATCCTCCCTCTGCCCTTGCAACCTCCCTCACAAAGGACACAATAAACAAAAACAAGCAACTATGACAACAACAAAATCTCACCACCATGGAAGGAAGCTACAGTGTGTTACATAGTATAAACTTGTCCAAATAGCCCTACTTGCAAATGTTCATCACAATGAGTCATTGGTGGTCCAGTTTGAGGCCTCTGACATCTGCTATACTATCAATATATGTGGATCCTCACCAGAGCTCCTCTTTGATATCCTGTTGTTGTCCTGTGTATGTCCTTCAGCTTCCGATCTGTAAGACCCGCCCCTTCACACACTCTGGCAGTTCATGGATGGGATGGGTGTTGGGGTGAGTCAACTCAAAGCCCTGGATCTGGGTCTGGGTGGAAGCTGGGTTGGTCAGCTTGCCAGCTGTCTGCACCTGTGCCATCAGGGACAGATCTCTTGTTTTGTTTTGTTTTAAGATTTATTTATTTTATGTATATGAGTACACTGTAGCTGTCTTCAGACACACCAGAAGAGGGCATCAGATTCCATTACAGATGGTTGTGAGCCACCATGTGGTTGCTGGGATTTGAACTCAGGACCTCTGGAAGAGCAGTCAGTGCTCTTAACCACTGAGTCATCTCTCCAGCCCTGCCAGTTCTCCTTGTAATTTTAATTTTTTCAAACCTTATTTTTAATGATGGTTCTTAAATGCTTTAACCTCCTTTTTAGCCCAACCCCCACCAGAAGTAGTGAGAAAGAAAGGATACAGGGGAATGGATCTGTTTAAAGAGGTTTTTTGGAGCAACTCCTGTTTGTGTTGTCTGGATATTAGTGGTTCAGTTCACAGGTCAGCAGTGGCAGCTTGATCCATTGCAAACACTTCACAGATACACCAGTAATCCAGAGTTGGGATAGTAAACACGAATCAGCAGTGGTGTTACTACCTAGCAGAGACAGCCAGGCCTTAGCCTTGATACGAGTGAGCAGAGAAATTCTTGGCTGTGTCTCTCAGTGAAGCAAAGATCAGCAAAGTCTGGAGACCAACAAGCATTGCGCAGCTAGCTCTATAAGCAAGCCAAGCTCAGCTCCCATCATTGTCTGTCGAGTCCTTTTTATACTCTCTCCCAAACATCACATGTCCTCCACGGGTCTTGCCTCAGAATGTGTGTCTGTCTCAGCTGACATTACTCTGCCAATCAACCCGAGTCCTCGGAAGTGGCAAGCAACTGCAGCTCGCCACCAGAAGTTGTTTTGGTGAGTTTCTATGGAGTCCAGACAAATGCAACTCAACTACTCAGTCTAAGGTGGACCAATACACGCTGGTCATTAGCAAAGAATCTTTTAGCATGTGTGTTTTCACGTGCTTGCTTTAGCAGAACATCCTGTGTCTGCTTCAGCAAAATGTTTCTTCACGAGTCTGCCTTACTCTTTCACCTTGTGTCCACTTCAGCTAATATTCCTTCACAAGTTTGTTCCAGCAAAACATCATCCACTTCATCTGCCGCTCCCACACTCTCAGGGCCAGCTCTCTCTCATACTGTCCAGGTGAGAGACAGGGGCATGGCTCTCAGCTGTAGCGCAGGCTAGGAGGGCAGCACCATGGTCTTAGGTGGAAGAACAGGGTATTCACAGCAGGCTGTTCCCCACCACTTTCTTGTCTCCAGTTCCGCCTCTCTTCAGCGTGCGTAAACCATTTCATTTCTCTTCCTCTCCCATCTCCACCACACACTTACTCATCACAGAGGGCTGTGGCTGTCTTCTGCCAGCCAGAACCGCATCAGCAATGACATCTTCTTGCTGATTAAATGTTAGTCCAAACCCAAAGAGCCCAAAGGCAATAAATCCCTTGCTAAGGTTAAACACAGCACAGAGAGACTATAATTCAGCATAGAGTTGTCCAGTCTCGCGGTTGAACAGTCACCACGAGCAGCTAGAGAGATGAGCAGAGAGGCAATGACAGGGAGCAGTCACAGCAGGGACTGTCCAGGAGCCGTGGTCTCCACTCTGCAGACTACTCTTCTACCTGGGACAGGATGCAGCTCTGGGAGTCACAGCCACTCACACAGCGATGGGTTTTCTCAGAGGAATAAGGCACAGACCCACGGGCACTTGTGTTTGTCACTGGCTCTATTGATGAACAGTACAGTTCACCATTTCCCAAGGAGCAAAAGCAGCAGCAACCACCTTCAAGTCTCCAGTTCTGCCTCTCTTCACAGCACACGGATCACTCGGCCTTTCTTTCTTTTCCATCTCACCATCACCTACTTGCTCACTTCTGCCTTGCTTTCCCAGCCAGAGTTGGGCATGGCCCGTGGCCAATGGTAAGTCTTTTAAATAAAAAGTTTAACAGAGCACTACTGAGTGAACGCCCATTAGTACATCCAGCTCAGCCTGCTGTGTACTTGTAGTAAGAGCGGCCGTGGCACTGTTCCTGTTACATTTAAAATCGTTTCTGTCAGTCAGAAGAATGGGAAGGAGGCCCTCCGTCCTCAGAGCCCTCTAATCCCTCAATTAGAATCCCAAAGACCCACCCCTCTGACACCTCTTTCCACCCCCATCCCCTTGTGCTTCTGCCCTTACAAGGGCAGGAGGATGTCCACTGCTCAGATGCAGGCCATGACAGTCAGAAGAACAGAGACGCCCTGGTGACTAAGGACCGCACTGCCGCAAGTCCAGTCACAAACTATGACTGAGATTCCCTGCTGAACTAGACAGAGGTCATAGTGGCCACCAGAAATAGAGAACACAGAGACTAGAAGACAAAAGAGAAACAGAAACCAGTGAACAGAACACCCATCCAACAAGACAAACTCGGAAATCAGCACCTAGACCTGCATTCATCCCAAACCCAGATGCCTGGATGCCAGTGTAAAAAGACAACAGCCAAGGCAACATGGCACCACCAAAGCCCAGCAAACCATGATTGGTCCAACAGAGCTGAAGAACAAGAAAACGACCTTAAAACCTTAAAGAGGAAATGAATGAATATCTTAAATCCAGGAAAACACAAACAAGCGATGGGAAGAAACGAATCAATCCCTTAAAGAAAGCCAAGGAAAAACAAGCCAACAGGTGAGGGAAAAGAATAAAACAGTCCAAGACCTGAAAACGAAAATAGAAGCAATAAAGAAAGCACAGACTGAGGGAATCCTGGAGACTGAAAACCCAGGTAAGCGAGCAGGAGCTATAGAAGCAGGCATCAGCCGCAGAATACAGAGAGAGAAGAGAGTGTCAGGCATAAAGGAAAGAAATTGATACATCGGTCAAAGAAAACGTTATGTCTAAGAAATAGGGGAATCCATTACGATGACTTACAGTCTATAGTCCAGCTCCCCAACAATGGGCAGCTGTGAATGGGAAGTCCAAGGATCTCGTAGTTGCTCAGTCCCACGAGGCTGGTAAATCCCTACAGGTGGGCTGGCAGGTAAATGCAAGCAGGTGAAGAAGGGCGTCTCTTCCTTCTTCCGATGTTCTCGTGTAGGTCTCCAGCAGCATGTGGGTGTACAGGCAGCAGAGCACTCCTACATTAAATAGATAGGTATAAATGAAAACTAAAGAAGATATTATTTCCCATAAATAAATAAAAAAGTCATAATAATATCAAGAATATATTGTTTTCAAACTTAAAAAAAAAGCAAACGAATGTGATGGTCAACAAAACAGTAAGTAAAACGATTTTTGAGAAAAATGAAGCTTTTACTCAAACGCATGTGACACAGAGTCTAGCGTTGTTCTCCACCAAGCAGCCAGCATGAAGGGCCTTTGCAATGAGAGAGGGAGTGAGCTGTTCAGTTGTATGAATTATTTCTGGGTGGATGTGTAGGAACAACTACCGTGAACACTGCACGGAAGTGTACACGTGTGGACCTGTCAGATGCACATACTTATTGGGTGGGCAAGCCTGAGAGATGTGAATTTGGACTTGGGGAGAAGCCAGGAGTGGGTGGAAACTCACTGGAAAGTGAGATGTGGAGGGCTGCTAAGCTCAGATGGTCTGAGAGGAAGGGTCAGAAGCCTTTACCATAATCACATCTGTATTTAATTTCCCCTGGATATTGAAGCAGTGTCCTCACCTGCACCACACCCCAAAGTTGAGGTTGCCTCAAATCCAGGGCACTAGAACATGAGAAGGAGACACTTGTCCACCATGTAGATTCGGGTCAGGATCCTTGTCAGGTTAGAGTATCACTGAGCCCCAATCCTGAAGGGCAGAGGAGCCCATCTTTGTGTGCTGTGTGAGGGTTCTTATGAATATCTGCAGCATGTGGCCTTAGGGCCCTCCTTCCTTTCCTGGACAGGTGTCAATAATTTCCAGGTTCATGCCTAGAAAGCACGTAAAATTCTCTGAAGAGGGGGGCTATCTGTTCTGGTCACACTGGTGTCCACCCACAGGACACAGCCCATGGGAACCAGCTTAGGGTCCTTGGAGAACCGAATAAGAAAGCTTCTTTGCAGCTCCTGGGTGCTGAGTCCCGTGGTCACAGTGGTAAGAGACACGACCTCCCTTTAAGGAGGACTTTTAGACTCAGTGCTCCTGGGTTGGAAGTTGCAGCTCACTTAGTCCGTATATCAGTGTCCCTTCCCTCAAAACAACGCACAGAGAAGGACGTGGTGCTCTTCACTGCACCACTGGGGTTGCTGGAGAACAAACAGCTGAAGTGACATGCATGCCCAGCGAAAGGCTGAGGAGGGACAGGCTGCTCAAACCCAGCCCTCCAAACCCAGAGCTCACAGCCACATGGGAGCCCTCTGAATGCTGTAAGGCAGGCATCTACTACAACATCTGTTGTTGAGTTCGAATGGTTGGAGAGCATGCAATTTTAAAGTCTTCTGAATTGGTCTGCTTCAGTTTGTCTCCCCCACCCAGAGAACTCCTTTCCACATTGGAACCTGCTTTTATAGGTAGCGATAGCCACGGTGTAGCATGCAGTTTCTGCTTTAAGCTCTGGATGAACTGTGCTACCAGCCCTCACCCAAGTTCCCTTGGGTCTGCGGATAAAAGATATACACACACACACACACACACACACACACACACACACACACACGCACACACACACACACAAACGCACACACACACACACACACCACACATGCACACACACACACATACACACACACGCACACACGCACACACGCACATGCACACGTACACGCACCTGCACACTCACATGCACACACATATGCACACCACACACACACACACACACGCACACCACACACATGCACACACACTAGCTCATTCTTATGGTTCAGTGGCTGGGCTCTCCCGAGCCTCCCTCAGCTAGAGTGCCCTTCTCTTTTACTCCTTGCTTAACACCTTTGAATCCACCCTCTACTTGGTTGTCTGGTTACCTTCTCCTAGCTCAACTTCTAAATCTGCCCTCGTTTACTTATACTTCTAATCTCCCACCTGCTACCTCAGGCCCTTTGGGGAAGCAGCCAATGGCCACTCCACCCAAGATCTCACATGGCTGGTGGCTCTATCTTCCCCAAAGCATGAGAAATCCCTCCCCCACCCCTTGCGGTTCCTAGCTTGCTGCAGGAACCAGCCATTGGCCGCTGGCATCTTTATTGATCAATCATGAACCAATTGGGGAACAGGACCTTCAGTGTTCACAGGCAGATTTCCAACCAAAGCATCAGAGCCATCTCTACACCCTTTTCCCTTGCCAGTTCTACAAGGATCTCAGGCAAGTATAAAACTATGCATTGATACTGACTTATGTCCTTAGGATGGATTCACACTAGGAAAAATAAAGGTGATCTCCTCCTCCCTCGTAGAAATGTCTGGAAGCAAAAGCCATCAGTTATCAGTGTGTGAACTGACAATCACACCCACCGCATTTAGAACAAGGATTCCCACCCTCTACAGCTTCTCCAGAAGTGGGAGAGCCCAGACAGAGTTATAACGAAATTGCCCACAAATTTCCCTGAAAACCTGAAGTGAACCTGTGCTGAGGTCAGAGAATTTAAATTTGCTCCTTGGGCTGGTGCCTTGGTGGCCCGGACAGAAAGCAGAAGTGGCTTTGCTTCTCTGCCTGATCCTCATACTTCAGAGCTGGGCTCAGGGTGAGCGTTGCCCAGCATCTCCTAATGGGTCCTGCCGTCAATGACCGTACGGTCATGAGGCACTTGAAGTCACATGCTCTGTGGGGGACTGGTAGTAGGGTAGTGAGAAGAATTGGGACTGCCCAGCCTTCCTCTTGGCCTGCATATCCTCATTCAGAGCTATGATGTCATTTCAACTGCCCAAGAGGCAGAGAGAGATATAGGCAGTGAGCCTTTTGAAGGTTGATATTCCTGGGAGCTTGGCTTGCCCTAGTCTCCCAGCCTCAATTTCACCAGTCCTCTGGGGCAGTCCTGTAGCCTGTGGGCTATGCTGGCTATGGGGGAAAAAGGGGAAGGATATTTCTGTTTACTTCCTTCTGCTTTCTTAGGTGATGCAGTGGAAAGGTCAGATAAACCTCTGAGAAAGTGGTATTCAGTCAGTGCTGTGTGTATATTTGTGTGTGTGTGTGTGTGTGTGTGTGTGTGTGTGGTGGGGGGGAGGGAAGAGACAGCATAGCCACGTGTCTGCATTTGCAGGTTCATACCTTTCATTTAGTATCCTCAGATAAAAAGTACCCAGACACACTCGGACCAGTACTGAGCACAGACGCACGGTTTCCTGGTCATTTGTCTAGGTGAGTGGCCGTGGAGGCTCATGAGGCGTTTATATCGCTTCAGGTATGAAGGCCATCTGGAAGGGATCTAAAACCGCTGTGGCTGTGAGTCTGGTTCTATGCAAATCGGTTTACAGAAGGGACAGGGAAACCTGCAGATTTTGATGACTATGGGTGCTTCCAGATCTAACTACGAAGGAAGCTATGGGACAAATTTGTCTGTCTGTGTATGTAAAAAGGAAGGTACCTGGTTGAATTTAGCACACAAGGCTCTGGGTTTATCCCCCAGAAGATAAAGAATAAATAAGAATGCATTGAAGGGCTGGAGAGATGGCTCAGTGGTTAAGAGCACTGACTGCTCTTCCAGAGGTCCTGAGTTCAAATCCCAGCAACCACATGGTGGCTCACAACCATCTGTAATGACATCTGATGCCCTCTTCTGGTGTGTCTGAAGACAGCTACAGTGTAGTCATATATAATAAATAAAAAAATCTTTAAAAAAATTAAAAAAAAGAATGCATTGAAATAAATGTTCTGATAAAAAGGATGCGTAGCAATTCTCTTTCAAAAGGAAGCATGCGATAAATACCCTTCCTTATAAATTCTGCACAGTTCATTGACTCTAATGCTCTTATTTATTTCTTTCAGAATTCTTGGCTTAGGTCAAACTATAGTCTTCATTTAACTGTGTCTTGACAGAGGGGTTTGCATCCATCCACCATACTTTACCTATACATTTGTAGTAGCGACATCTGACCTATGGTCTACTGGCGAAGACTGACCATTCCCACATACATTAGCGTTGTTAAATGGAGGCCACCTTGTGTTCATCTCCAGCTCTTTATGGGCTAGTTTCCACCCATTCGCCAGTGACACAGTCACTTTGCTGACTTGGACAACAGTCTTCAAACACTGGAGAGCGTCCCCGAAATTGTCTGTGCTTTCCCCTGTGTGGGGTTTATCAATACAGAACGTTTCCAGTTTAATCCATTGTATTAGCATTTCTTCTACCCCTGCCCCCTTCCCCACGGCTGGGGAATTGTGAAAGAGAAGGTGGAAGGATTTTAAGAGCTGCAGGCATTTGTTTTCTGCAGGACATTTGCACCTATGAATGGAGACAGCACGCACAAGACCTGGACGAGCTCAAGCCAGACAAAATGTCAGCAGGGAGGGGAAAGTGGACACCAGGCCCTACCCCTGGCCAAGGAGCTAATGGGACACTAAGGTTCAGTTTTATTTTTAAAGGGTGAGGCCTCTGGTGGGTTGACCATCCTTCAGCAAAGGCTGTCCATTCAAGAGTACTTGTGTAGTACAACTTAGCATGATTTGTTTTAAAAAGAGACGACAGTTTTGTGGGTTGGAAAGGGGGATGAATCTGGGAGAAGTTGGAGAGGAGAGAGTTTAATCAAATGCACCGTACAAAATTCTCAGAGAAGCGATTAAAAAATGAAATGAGGAAACAAACAGAAAACATTTTTTCATCAATTTTTTTTAAAAAAAAAAGTCTATTGACCGAAAAATAAGCCAAGCCTTTGTTTGTAGCATTTCCCAATTCTTTTTTTTTTCTTTTTTTTTTTTTTTTTGGAGCTGGGGACCGAACCCAGGGCCTTGCACTTGCTAGACAAGTGCCCTACAACTGAGCTAAATCCCCAACCCCAGCGTTTCCCAATTCTTACGGTATAAATTCTCCCCCCCCCCCGCCGCCCCGTGGCCAATTTTAAGCTACCAAAGGGTTATCTCTGCATGCAGAGCCGGGAAGATGGGCATCTCTGTGGCTTGTATCTAGTGGGTGAACCTAACCAATTTAGGTCACAGAAACGTAAAATAGAAAAAAATCAGTTTGCATTACTTTTGTTTTAATCTATATTATTGAATTACAAGTTCCCACAATTTAAATTATTACTGGCGCAGGAATCGGATCAACTATACAGAACTAAATTCCGTGGAGATGGGCTGGAGAGACGGCTCAGCAGTTAAGAGCACTTGCTGTTCTTCCAGAGGACCCACAGTTCGAATCCCAGCACCCACAAGGCAGGCCACAACTGTTTGTAACAACTCCAGTTCCAGGGGGATGGCGCCCTCTTCTGGTTTCTCCAAGTACTGCACAGACATGATGCACAGCCACACATTGTGACAATACACTCACACGATTAAAAAAAAAAAAAAGCGACATGCAGAACAGGTAAGAGAGTTTTAGTTCACATAAATAATCTTAACCATGGTGATATGAACACAACAAGCAAAATGATACTACAGTGAGAAGGGGGTGGCTATGCTGAAGCCCTTGCTCTCTGTAGAACAAATATTGCCTTAACTGGACACCCACAAGGGTGGACACAGGCACTTAAATCCATGGATAAACTTACTGGATGGACATATAAAATATAATGAACAAGTCTGAAAGCGAATTTTAGAAAAGCAAAATGCAGTATTATAGATCACACAGAAGCCAGGGAGAGAGCGAAGACTGTGTAGGCCTGATGGTTTTCACATCCATCATGCACCTCTCTTCCTTCCCAGGGCTGTGGATCTAGCGTAAGGCCACAGACATAGGAAGAAAGTGTGTTTTCACTAAGGTACATGCCAGGTCAGTTTCCTTAATTTTTATGTTGGAAGGTGCTCACACGAATAAACCCCGGAGAGTCAGTTACAGCTCTCGCTCGCAGCGACCAGTTCATGCTCGCAGCGACCAGTTCATGCTCGCAGCGAGTCGTTACGGCCAATGACTGCCTGTCCTAGGTGGTCCCAGGCGGAAGGCAAAGTCATTTCTCAGGCTCTTACAAATGGACTTTTCTTTGCCACATGTAGGAATAACTTCATAAGTAAATCCCATCGAGCCACACTTAGTATTTAAAACACAGGGGTTGGGGATTTAGCTCAGTGGTAGAGCGCTTACCTAGGAAGCGTAAGGCCCTGGGTTCGGTCCCCAGCTCCGAAAAAAAAAAAAAAAAAAAAAAAACACAGCTTTTACTTCCCTTTGCCTGGATCCTATCTGCTTTGCCCTGAACCCATCTACAGGTCCTTGGCTTTACACCACATGCACCATCATTCCGAATGGCCCTCCCTTGGCCCTCCACCTATCCCTGACAGCCAGGGTGGGATGGGATTGGCTACACCAGGTGCCTGTCAACATCACAAATATACACAGGGCGCTGAACGCTACCTTAGACCATAGGGTATGTCCTTGTTTTTAATTTATGCTACTCCAGATTTAGATGTGTGAAATGGATGTCCAGAGGCCTGCAGTTTAGTGGCTTCAGCTGGTAGTTTTCTGTTCTCAGCAGTGAAGGGTTGGAGCAGGCAAACTAGAACTGGCTGACATATTGGGCCTCCTACCCCACACTCCTTCTAAGCAGAAAGCCATAGAAGTAGATAATACCATGACAAGAGAGGCAAGTGGGATCCAAAAAATAGGCCTCAAGTGTTTCCTCTCATCTGTGAAAACTAGAACCATAGCGGGGGCGGGGGGGGGAGCAAGCTAGATGACCTGAATGCAGTAACAGAGGGTCCATCGGGGAAGAGGAAGGGGGTGAGGGGTAGTTGTGATAGGATAGGAGGATGGAGGGAGCACGTTAGGTAAGGTGGAGACTATCAAAAAGACTGGGGGTGTATGGAACTGTCACCTGCTTAACCCACTGATACAATTTATATATATATATATATATATATATATATATATATATATATGAATAATTACAATGCAAAAGAAAAGAAAACACAGCCAACAGGAAACATCTGGTCTTGTCTCGCACTCCCCTTCCCTCATCTGAATGACCTGGTTGGCCTTATTTCTTTTCCCAGACATTCCGTGAGAGGGCCTGGAATACTTGGGCGGGTGAAGCCTCCGGAAACACACTCTAGAGAAAGTCTCTGAGGTGTGCCCATAATAGGTCCCTTGTGACCAGTGGTCCAAGACACTGCCAGTTTACAATACTTAATTTGACGGAAACAGAATTTGTGTGAAACCGTGATGGGTTTTTCCATTTCAGATGAGGAAACAGCCCCGGTGCAGTTAAATATGGCAGGCTTTGGTCAGAGTATGTATCCCTATCCCGGAAACTGGTGTGGGCGTGCGTCAGCTTCCGTCTCTCCCGCTCCCTCTTCTGTGCAGGTGCAGTACATCCGGTAGAAGCTGATGGTGCTGAGCTCCTCTGGCAAGATCTTTGGGGGGTAGGCATGATGGGGAGCCATGTTGCTGGCACGAGGGACAGGCCATGGAGTTGGCCACCCCTGCAACGCTGCAGCTTTCGTTCCAAACAAAAACCCCGGGACAGAGGTTTGTGCCAAGCAGAGACCCAAGGAATGGTCTCTATCCTTGCAACAGACATTGTCCCTGGGGCAGGGGACAGGCTAATTCCTTCCTTTGCCCATTCATCCATCTTCACAGTCTCCAGGGAGATTCCATCTAAGAGAGGCGTTCAACCTCGACCAAGCTCACACATCCAAGAACGGAAACAACCTTCTTCTTTCTGCTCCATCACCCAAGATACACTACCCCCAGGAGGGTTGCTAACCCGACAGGGGCTTTACTGCAGTTAACCCCAGCCTCCCAGAGCCACTGACCGTGGCCATTCGGCCCCTCTGCTTTTCTCCAAAGCATGTTATGACTCCTCAGGAGGCTGAGTGATAATGTCTCCCAGGGTCTGTGAGGAGGAAGCCAGCAACTGGTCCTCTAGGAGGCCAGATGAGAAACGCCCATGAAGCTGGTGCCCCTCCGTCGTCTCTTGGAACTTGGGGCTGGGTGTTCCGATCTGTGTAGTGCAGCTGGGTGTCCCTAGCCCCAGGGGACCTCTCACAGGGTGGAGCTGAACTACACAGCTTACAATCTCCATCTCTAGCCAGAGTTCAGGGCCACGTTTGGTATTTGCATATCCAAGGGAAGCTGTGGGAGCAAAAATGTCTTTTTCGTCTGCTGCTGTTCCGGGGGCCTCTTAGGGGCCAAACCAACACCCATTTCTTGCACTGGAAGAAAAAGCTATAGAATGAGGTTGGGGATTGAACTCCGGTCCTCATGTTTGCACGGCAAGTGCTCTTGCCCACGGAACCACCTCCCCATGGAGAGGTTTGGGGCACACTTCTTTAGCTTAGAATGAGATTTAAGCCCTAAACTGCCTGGAAGGCTTCTGTTGAAGTCATACTGTTTTTGCATCCCTGAACAACTGAATAATTGTAAGTTGGTGCATAAAGTTGAAAACCATTGGCATATGATTTATGGGTGGAATCAACTCTAAATGACATGTTGCAACTTTTAAAAGAAATTAGAGTGAGAACATGATTCCCCCCACACTGACCATCAATAGTGCTTTTCTTTCCTTCTGTAGAGCGGTTCAAGGCTTTCTCCTTTGGCTTCATGGATGTCCTTGGAGCTCCTAGTGCAAGCCTTCTGGAGATGAGTAGCCTTACCTTTCACCTATCTATAATAACTGTTTTAGGCTCAGTTTTCTTCACTGGATATAGAACTGTGGGAACGGGTTAATTTTGTTATTGCTGCTGCTATTTTCTCTTCAGGAGGTTAAAGACATCTTTCTGCTGTCTTCTTTCCTAAGATTCCATTTCCTACGACTTTAAACACCCATTCTTTGTGAATTTCACACATGCTTGGCAGTGTATTTCCACATATTCACCACCCTCCAGCTCCTTCTGAATACAGCCCATGTTTCCTTCTCTTGTTCCTGCCATTTTGTTTTCCTTTCTTTTATCTTTCTTTCTTATTTTTAGTAGCAGAGTCTGGTAAGTGCCACCCATGTCCCACGGGATCATCCATTGGGGCATGGCCAACTTACCAAGGACCACACAGCCCAAGATAACTGACTCACTCCTCTAGCCGCTGTTGAATGTCAATAGCTCAGGGAACATCACGGAAGAGGGGGAGGAAATATGAAAGAGTGAGTGGTCATGGAGGACGGTGTCTTTGAACATGACGGGACTGCTGTACCGCATGCAGCTCAAAGTAGGTAAAGATCTTTTCCCAATCTGTAGACTGCCATTTTGTCCTGATGACAGTGTTCTTTGCCTTACAGAAGCTTTTCAGTTTTATGAGATCCTATTTGCCTATAGTTGATTTTAGAGCCTGGGTCATTGGTGTTCTGTTCAGGAAATTTTCTTCTAATAAATTCAGTGTATCTGGTTTTATGTGGAGGTCTTTGATCCACTTGGACTTGAGCGTTGTACAAGGAGATAGGAACGGATCAATTTCCATTCTTCTACGTGCTGACCTCCACTTAAGCCAGCACCATTTGTTGAATATGCTGCCCCCCTGCCCCTGGATGGTTTTGGCTTCTTTGTCAAAGATCAAATAACCATAGGTGTGTGGGTTTAATTCTGAGTCTGCAATTCTATTCCATTGATCTACCTACCTGTCTCTGTACCAATACCATGAGGTTTTTAGCACCATTGCTCTGTAGTAGAGCTTGAGGTTAGGGATGGTGATTCCCCCAGGAGTTCTCTTACGGTTGAGAATAGTTTTCACTATCCTGGATTTTTTGTTATTCCAAATGAATTTGAGAATTTCTCTATCTCTATGAAGAATTGAGTTGGAATTTTGATGGGGATTGCATTGAATCTGTAGATCGCTTTTGGTAAGATGGCCATTTTTACTATGTTAATCCTGCTGATCCATGAGCATGGGAGATCTTTTTCTCTTCTGAGGTCTTCTTAAATCTGAAGGAAAGGCCATCCAGAGACTGCCCCACCTGGGGATCGACCCCATATGTAGACACCAAACCCAGACAATATTGCTGATGCTAAGGAGTGCTTGCTTGCTGTCTCCTAAGAGGCTCTGCCAGAGCTTGACCAATACAGATGTGGATGCTTGCAGCCAACCATCAGACTGAGCATGGGGATCCCCATGGAGGAGTTAGGAGAAGAACTGAAGGAACTGAAGAAATTTGCAACCACAGAGGAAGAAAAACAGTATCAACCAACCAGACCCCCCAGAGCTCCCAAACACTAAACCATGAACCAAAGAGTACACATGAAGCAGAGGATGGCCTTGTCTTGCATCAACGGAAGGCTCGATTCCCCAGTATAGAGGAATGGTAGGGTGGTGAGGTGGGGGTTGTTAGGTGTTTGGGTGAGCACCCTCATTGAAGCAGGTGGGAAGGGGAAGGGGAAGGGGAAGGGGATAGATTTGTGGAGGGGAAACTGGGAAGGGGGATAACATTTGAAATGTAAAAAGTAAAATAACCAATATAAAATAATGAAAAAGGTCTGTCATGGAGAGAGGAAGGGCACTGGGCCTCCTTTGCCTTCTGACTTCTGTTGTTTCTAATACAGCATTAGCATAAGTCACACCAAGCTGTCCCCTTTGTTTCCTTTCTTGCCCCTCTGCTATTTAGTAACCTTAGTTTTGATTTTCAGGACTTCGACCATGAGGAACTGAAGTGCCTTTGCCTTCCACATGGCAATGCCCCCTCTGGAAGGAGTCTTTCTGCTCCCTAGTGGGTGGCTTCTGCACTGGGCCTGATAGCCGTTTGCTGAGCCCAACTGTGAAACTTCCCCCATAGAAAATGTTGGATTTATGGGAACTTGCTTGGAGTGTTGTAAAGGCACGAAGCTGAGACATCGAATCAGATTCCTCTCTGCTCTTTGTGAGTGCCTAGACCTGCCCTTTCACCTGCTGACCTACATCGTCCTGTGGGCCACCTGGGCCCACATCATCTGCATGAGTGGAGGCACCCTTTCGGAAGAACACCCACTTTCTCCTTGTGTGTTTCTGAGCCTCACATCCTGCAACCACCAGCCCTTCTCTTTGCCTCCCCTAGGCTCCTCTGTGCCTGGTTTATGATGTTTCTGACTTTCTCTAAGCTTCTGCTCCAATCCATTCTCCTCCATTCTGTGGAGACTCTAAGAACTCAGCCAGGGTCTTAGAAAGAGCCGTTTTTCCACACATCATTCTTATATCTTAACCATTAGGAGAAGGGAAGCCATTTAGATTCCGTTCCTAGGCCTTTGAAGTTGAGCCTTAGGGAGCCGAGGGTTAGGACAGAGAGCCACATGGACCCGAGCCTGCTGGACACACAATGAGTAAACAGCAGAGACAGAATTCAGACATGGGTGCCAGGCTGTACTTTCCCTTCTGTTCCTCCGTCCCACCTGGCTCTGCTTGATCACCAAACACACAGTCCCAGGGGACCTTTTGTGAAACCCAAGTTGTCCTGCCAGTCATTGGTGAAGCAGCGTTGTCATTGGCTCAGGATGGGAAGGGCAGGCATCTGCTGACTTCCCACTTCTGCTTTCTCCAGGAAATGAAGAGAAACCCAGCACAAGTGATTCATAATGAAACACTGTTGTTGATGGCTGCCATGCGAGGCCAGGTCCTCGTTCTGTTCCCCTGAGCTGAGCCACTGGAGCCTGGGGATGGAGGCACCCACACCATGTGACATCCGCAGACTTTGAATGCCACCCCTCCAGGTACGTTTTCCTGGTCTTGGACAAGAGGGATCAGCCAGGTGGGGGCTGTTTGTTGTGTTAGACGACCACACTGCCTCCTGCAAAGCCAACTGTGGAGCACATTGTGTGGCCGTCTGAATCTGGGGTGGTAGAGGGGAGGGATGAGTGGCAGGAAGTGAGCGGTGAAGGAGGTCACTGTGGTCAGTGCCTCTCAGCACCCTTGTCACTTGTCACTTGTGAGCCTTGCTGAGCCGACCAGGCATAAGCTCATTCCTTACTCTCTGGACACGGGTTAAGTCCCTTCTTTAGGTTCTGCTGAGACTTGGGAATCTGCCACAGCCGGGGAAAACTAGCTCTGGCTTGCGCCACTGTCAAGGTATAGAGGTGGGATCGCTGACCGAGACGATCCCCTCTTAGCCCGGGGGTAGCTTCTGAAGGGTGGACCACCCACCCTGGCCTTCAGGGCGGCTGGGCAGACCTGGTCTTGCCCTTAGCTGGCCCCACCCTTGCCTGCCCCAGGATCTGGTATGTAGAAGTCTCTTGAGATGGTATTTTTTTCACCTGAGTTGTCACACATAACCTTTGAATGCCAATATTTCTGCATAAGCAGAAACATCTGGATCATTGAGGACTGATTCTTTTCTCCTTCAAAATCTAGCCTTCGAGAACCTAATCCTTTGTCCCAGTGTCTCTGGAGTGATAGCTGGTCACTATGGACTAGTTTTCTAGGAAATAATTCAAATATAATTGTCTGCATTTCTACCCAATAGTGTTCAGTGAACACTAAAATCTGGTAAAGGGACAATTAACAGATGGGGGTCTGCGCTGCCCTGTGCAGTGACAAAAAGGGGTTGAAGGTCAATGTGCAGGAAGGGCAGGGAGGGCTCGCCTGCTCAGAGGACACTGAAGGAGCCAGGCCTGCACTGTGGTTTCTGAGGTTGCTCTTAAGAGCCTTCAGGAAGGCTTAGAGGCCAGTGTGGTGCCTTGGGGAGAAGGGTGTGCTGCTGACTAGTCAGGTGTGGACTCAAGTGTGGGAAGATTTCCCTGTCTGTCCATCTTGGGTGTCTGGTATGAACACCTATGGGCCTGAAAGAGTTTTATTTTTTCATAAAGAAAAAATATATTTCATTAATCTTGTGTGTATAGGTGTTTGGCCTGTATGCCCCTCTGGGCGTTACCTATTTGCAGTGCCCACAGAAGTCAGAAGAGGGCATTAGGCACCTTGGGACTGGGGTTACAGGTGGTTGTGAGTTACCATGTAAGTTCTAGGGACTGAATCCTAGCCTTCTAAAGAGATCCAGTGCTCTCAACAGCTGAGCCTTTCCCACCCCCAGAGGCATGCTTAACCTTGAGTAGATGGAGGAGCAGTTTAGAGAAAGTACAGAGAGCAGAGGGCTAAGGATAGCTAGACCCTATGTGCTGACGTCTTAGTTTTGTTATTAAAGAGAATCTGTGCTCTGAGGTTCCTTGTGCACCCACCCTTCTTCTCGGCAGAGGAAGCTGTCGTCCGAGCTTTGGGATTATTGTTCCCTTGTTTTTTTATTTCTGATTTCCCCCAATATCTCTAAATTGTTTAATACATACCTGGTAGTTTGAATGAAAATACCCTCCATAGGCTCATATATTTTCATGCTTGGTCCCTAACTGGTGGAAATGTTTGGGAAGGATTAATAGGTGTGACCTTATTGGAGAAGGCGAGTTACTGGGGGTGGGCTTTGAGGTTTCAAAAGTCCCCTCCCTCTGTTTCTAGTATGGGTCTCTCTCTTTGCCTCCTGGTTGTGTCTTTAGACTCTCAGCTGTTCCTGCCACCGTTCCTTTGCTCCACCATCATGGACTCTGATCCTCTGAATCTATAGGGCCCACGTTCAATGCTTTCTTTTGTACATTGTTTTGGTCATGGTGTTTTATCACAGCAACAGAAAAGTAGCCAAAACTATACATGGCTTTATTTTATACATTCTTGAACGTGGCCTGAAATTAAGAAAACACACACACACACACACACACACACACACACACACACACACACACACACACACGACTTAGTGCATTTAATGTTGCTCATATGTATATATTCTCAGGGCCAACCACTTGGGATTGGTAACAATCTGTGAAAGAGCTCATGACTGGAAGAAACTGTTCTCTGTCTCTCAGAGCCATTGACAACCTATAGCTCTTGTTGTAGGGTTGGAACCATGTGGAATTGTCCTTGTCTGTGTTGGCATGTCTACTGGTGTTGCCATTATGCAGGTCCTATTCAGGCAACCTTACCGTTGAGATCCATGTGTGTGTTTTTCCTTTCCATGCCTAGGGGACACTGTCTAGCACGGGCACCCTGGCCTCTGTCCCTTACAATCTTCCCACCCTCTCTTTTGTGATTTCCTCTGAGCCTTGAGCCTAGGGATGGCATTGTAGGTTTATCAGTTGTACACCTACATGGGGGCACCTCATGGTCCCATATTCTCTGCATTTTGACCAGTGATAGATTTTGGTAATGGCCTCTGCTGCAAAAAGCAGGTCCCTGATGAGGGGCAAGAGCTTTTCTCATCTGTGGGCATAAATATATGTGTTCAGAATTTAGTTAGAAATCATGTCTTAAGAGACTACAGTAGTTCTTTTCTTTATATAAAATCCTAGATGAGCATCTCTGTAGTGTTCCAGCGCTGTCCTAGATGAGCATCTCTGCAGTGTTACAGCCCTGTCCTATGTGAGCATCTCTGCAGTGTTACAGCGCTGTCCTAGATGAGCATCTCTGTAGTGTTACAGCGCTGTCCTATGTGAGCATCTCTGCAGTGATACAGCGCTGTCCTAGATGAGCATCTCTGCAGTGTTACAGCACTGTCCTAGATGAGCATCTCTGCAGTGTTACAGCGCTGTCCTAGGTGAGCATCTCTGCAGTGTTACAGCGCTGTCCTATGTGAGCATCTCTGCAGTGTTACAGCGCTGTCCTAGATGAGCATCTCTGCAGTGTTACAGCGCTGTCCTAGATGAGCATCTCTGCAGTGTTACAGCGCTGTCCTATGTGAGCATCTCTGCAGTGTTACAGCGCTGTCCTATGTGAGCATCTCTGCAGTGTTCCAGCGCTGTCCTAGATGAGCATCTCTGCATGTTCCAGCGCTGTCCTATGTGAGCTTCTCTGCAGTGTTACAGCGCTGTCCTATGTGAGCATCTCTGCAGTGTTACAGCGCTGTCCTATGTGAGCATCTCTGCAGTGTTACAGCGCTGTCCTATGTGAGCATCTCTGCAGTGTTCCAGCGCTGTCCTAGATGAGCATCTCTGCAGTGTTCCAGCGCTGTCCTAGATGAGCATCTCTGCATGTTCCAGCGCTGTCCTATGTGAGCATCTCTGCAGTGTTACAGCGCTGTCCTATGTGAGCATCTCTGCAGTGTTACAGCGCTGTCCTATGTGAGCATCTCTGCAGTGTTACAGCGCTGTCCTATGTGAGCATCTCTGCAGTGTTACAGCGCTGTCCTATGTGAGCATCTCTGCAGTGTTACAGCGCTGTCCTAGATGAGCATCTCTACAGTGTTACAGTCCTGTGTCTCTTTCTTCTCTGGTGCCATGTTAAGGATGCTTCCATTCAGTCAATCACACACATCCAGCACATTCCCATCCTGATATCTTCCCCCAACCTCCCCTTCCTCCCCTTCCCCAGATTGTCTCACCTCCACTTCCAGGTCGCTTAGAAAGGTTCGTTGGTTTCCCCGCATGGACAGCCAAGCGTCTCAGCTGCATCTATGCTAAGGTCCACTATTACACTACAGCCCTGAGTAAGCTCACGGTTCACCACAGCTTATGGCTGCGTTCCCAATTTGTCTGTCATTCAGTAACAACATTTCCGTGAGCAACATTGCTTACTGTCGTCGCTTTATTATAAATCTTCATATCTGGAAAGAAATTTGCGATGTTTCTTTCTTTTTTCAGTACTTTGCTCCTTCACATAAATTTTAGAATCAGCCTGTGGACCCAGACAGAAGAGCAAAACTTATGGTGGAATGAAAATAGAGTTCACGGAGAAGTGTTGTCTTTATGAAGTCTTGTCATTCAGTTCACAAAAATGTCCGTCTCCCTATATAATTAGGTATTTTAAAGTATCCCAATAAAAATTTATATTTTTTCTCTGAAGAGCATTATGTCTGCAGTTCAGATTGACTCCTACCTGACTTTTATTTTGTATCATTTCAGCGTTATTGACTCCTACCTGACTTTTATTTTGTATCATTTCAGCGTTATTGACTCCTACCTGACTCTTATTTTGTATCATTTCAGCGTTACTAATAAAAATATTTGTGCTGTTTTTGATGCCCTGGCATGTTATAAAGGAGTTGTTTCAACTCTTATCTGAAGAAGAGGTTGTGGGAAAGTGGAAAGCAAGGCTTTGGTGCCCGTGCAGTACCATAGGCTGGGGCGGTGGCGGCTTGCCACAAACTGATAAGTGGGGAGATAGTGTGAGCTGGTTAGATTTTAGACAGTTTTGAGAGTGAGGTTTGAACACTCTCTAGGTATAGACTGTGGGAGAAAAGGCAAATGAGAAATGAGTTCAGAGTGTCGCGGAGACTTGGGTTGCCAAGTACAGAGCTGGGCCAAGGGCGTAGATGAAGATGTGGGAGGCTGTGGCGGTTTGGGAAGAGGAAGGTGGAGACAGACATGGATCTGAAAATCAAGTGTTGGCCACACCCCTCCCCCAACCCCAGTTCATATTAAGAAAACAAGGCAGTTTGGCCACCTGGAGAGGGAGGAGGGTGGAGCTCCCAGAGGAGGTGTAGCTTCATTGCTACATCATGGTGGGGCCATCATTGTAATTAATTACAAGAAATGCAACACCCTTGCATGTGGTTATCTCCCTCCGAGTGTTCAAAGCACAAATGTCCAGATGGAAGGATGTTTCCAGATAATATTCCTAACTATTTGGCTGTTGGTCCCATCCGGAGCTCCTGCACATGTTAAAGTCTCGTGTCTTAAGGTCTAGATTTGTACCATCAAATACAAAAGATTTGCCAGATTTAAAATGTAGGCCAGTTCACATTGAGGTGCACTGTACATTTGAGATTAGCTGTAAATTAGAGATGAACGCCAACATTCAAGGATATTATGAATTAACACCAAAATGCGAAGAGTTTTATTAATGGTTAAAAATATTGGTAAATAATAAACTATTTTGGACGTGCGATTCTAAAACCAAGCGTCTGCAAGGTTCTAGGATCTACCACCCATGCCACACACCAAGGATGCTTAAACCATTTACATAAGATGTCATAATATTTGCATGCAACCTATTTACATCTCCCATTCACTTTAAGAGCTTTTAAGAAGACAGAAAATATCTAATTCAGTGCAGACGATATGTAAATTGTTGTTATACTGTATTGATAAGTGGGCAATGACAAAAGTCAGTGCATGTGAATTTACAGATTGCAAACTTTCCTATACTGTTTTCCGTTGCAGATATAGAACTTGCAGACGGGACTGTGTTTCTGCCTGGGAAGTGGGAACTGTGTTTTAAAATGAGTTTAGTCTACTTGTCGTTAGGTCTTTTCAATGGTGGCTGCCACGAGATACACAGTTCACACATATCTGGGCTCACCGGCTGGCTTTATACTTATACCGCTTAGTGCCTGTTACAGACAGGGAAGTTCTCGTCTCATGGCTTCTGTGAAGTGCGAAGCTGCCAGCCCCACTTAATTCTAAGGAGGAAGCATTAATGCTAACAATGAAGTGAGGGCCACAGTAACCAGACAGTGGGTTAGAAGTCATCTGAACCCTAGGCTGAGATTAGCTTCAACCCCATTCTACAGAGGCTAGGGAGGGAGGGGGGGGGAGTGGAGTGGGCAGAGAGAGAACCTTGCCCTTTCACCCTGAGATAGTGACTTAGCTGGGATTTGACCCTCCTCATACTTGACTTCAAAGCCCGTGCATTTTGCATTGGACATCACTACCTCTAAACTGTCGGAGCACTAAGCCGTCCCTGACCGTCACCATGGCAGAACTGTGACGCTTCTCTTCACTTTGGTCAAATGATTAGCCAGATCATCTTTTAAGACTTCACAGTCTCAGATGATGGGAAGGAAACAAAGTCCCGGTGGCAAGGGTGCCAAGGGTGGCAAGGGTCTCTTTGCAGCAGCCCTCTTGGCAGTCTGAGCAGCAGGATACTGGGCTGGGTGTGGTGGGGAGGAAGAGAATCATCCCTGGCAATTCAGCCTGATGATTTAGAAAAAAATGGCAACACATCGTGTGTTTATGATGTTATGTAGGGAGTTATACAATCAAGCTATTTTACCTATCAGTTATACTCTGTGCTTGTTTTGGAATAGAGTATGCAAAACACATCTTACCGTGTTTCCTATTTCAACACAATCAGAAAACCTTCTAAATTCATGTTGACCAATTTTTAAGATAATACGTTAACCATAGTTTTAAATACATGTAAGACACCCTTAAGGTTAATTACTCCTCCCCCAGTCCACCCTCTGCTCTTCCCTCCCACCCTCCCTGCACTTAAGTCTCCCTTTTCACTACTCATCTTTCCTCTTCGCATCTTTAGAGCTGTGCTGTGGCCCTCCCTGAAGAGCTTCTTCCCCTCTCTCCACCTCCACAGTTCCTTTCTAGTTTCCTGGTCTCCATGATGGAAGGTTGAGGGTGGTGAGCTTTTAAATATTTCTCAGCCATTTGTATTTTGTCGAGAACTCCCTGTTCAGTTCCGTAGCTCAGTGTTTAATATAGCTGTTTGTTTTCTTGGTGTCTAGGGCTTTAATTTTTTTTGTTCCTGCACATTCTAGACACAGACCCTCTGTCAGGCGTACATCTGGCAAAGCCTTTCTCCCATTCTCCGGGCTGTCTCTTCAGTCAGTTAACTTTCTGCGCAGCAGAGAAGAGTTCTAATTCCAGATAGTCTGGTCTCATTTCCTGGGCAGCTGGGTCCTTTTCAGAGAATCTGAACCCGTATCCCGATGCACTCTCCACTCTTTCTTCTAGCGGCTTTAGAGGGTCAGGTCTAACACTGAGATCTTTGATACATGTGTAATTGAGCAGGGTAAGGGTAAGGATCTGGTCTCATCTTTCTGGAGGTTGAAATCCAGGTTTCCCAGCACCATTGTTAAAGATGCCTCTTTTCTCCAAAGTGTATTTTCGACCACTGATCCCTGTCTGTCTGTCCGTCTCTCCATGTGTGCATGCGTGCATGCGTGTGTGATTACCATTGCTCTGTAGAATAACTTGGCATTAGGGATTTGCCCAGCAGCATTCTTTTTGCCCAGGATTGTCTGGACTGCTTGAGGTCTCCTGGGCTTCCCTGTGGATTTTATGATCTCATATGAATTTCTTTGTGCAGTGGGTGATGGTTAATGCCGAAACTCACTGCTGATCAAAGTGTCCATGGCGTGTTTAACCATAACTGGGATATCTCTATCACACACCCCCAAGGCTCAGGGATCCCTGACGAACTGGGGAAGATGGATTGTAAGAGTAACAGATCTGGGGAGCATCAGAGCGAACCAGCGCCTCCTGGATACAACAGGACCACTGCACGCATGACCCCACAGCAGCTGTAGCTGCCTGGTCAGGATGAGCTAGTGAGCAATTCAACATGTGTGTGTGCAGGCTGTGTGTGAGTGTGTGTGTGTGTGTGCAGGCTGTGTGTGTGAGTGAGTGTGTGTGAGTGTGTGTGTGAGTGTGTATGAGTGTATGTGAGTGAGTGTGTGTGAGTGTGTGTGTGAGTGAGTGTGAGTGAGTGTGTGTGAGTGTATGTGAGTGTGTGTGTGTGAGTGTGTGTGAGTGTATGTGAGTGATTGTGTGTGTGAGTGTGTGTGAGTGAGTGTGTGTGAGTGTGTGTGAGTGTATGTGAGTGAGTGTGCATGTGTGTATGAGTGTGTGTGCAGGCTGTGTGTGTGAGTGTGTGTGTGTGCAGGCTGTGTGTGTGAGTGTGTGTGTGAGTATGTGTGAGTGTATGTGAGTGAGTGTGCATGTGTGTGAGTGTGTGTGTGAGTGTATGTGTGTGAGTGTGTGTGAGTGAATGTGTGAGTGTGTGAGTGAGTGTGCATGTGTGTGAGTGTGTGTGTGAGTGTATGTGTGTGAGTGTGTGTGTGAGTGTATGTGTGTGAGTGAGTGTGTGAGTGTATGTGTGTGAGTGAGTGTGTGTGTGTGTGTGTGTGTATGTGTGTGTGTGATGTCCATAAGCTCTGACCCCTGAGTAGCTATGGACAGCTCATTGCTCCTGGGGGAGGGAGAGTCAGTTTTCTTTAAGGGCATGGCTCCTGGTAAGTCTGCCACACTCCAGTGGGTCGTGCCACATCCAGGAGTATATGGGCAACATAAATTAGACTGGATGGATTATAAAAAAATAAAGGAAGGGGCTGGGGATTTAGCTCAGTGGTAGAGCGCTTACCTAGGAAGCGCAAGGCCCTGGGTTCGGTCCCCAGCTCCGAAAAAAAGAACCAAAAAAGAAAAAAAAAAAAAGAAAAAAAAAAAGAAAAGAACTTTAAAAAAAATAAAGGAAACAAACAAGGAATTGGAGTGGAATGAGGTATAAACATAATCAAAATGAATTGTATGAAATTCTCAAAGAATTCATAAAATGTATCTGCAAAGCCTTTGAGATATTCAGTCAATAATGAGTAAAAGTATATACACACAGTGGGGGTCCTTGGCTGGAGGCTGGGTGAACTGTGTAGCATCAGTAATGTCTACTGGTGTCACAGTGTCACAGTGCCCACACCTCTGTCCTTGGCTCCCTGGGACCATAAATAGAATCAGAGCAAGAGGCCCCAGGTGCAGCAGGTGAGATTAGGTTCATGCAACCTGGGCAGGGTCAAAGGCCTTGTAGCTCCGCCCCTTGAGAACACACACCTTTTAAAGGAGGAAAGGGAGCCTTCCGCAACTTCTGCCAGGGATGAGAGTGAGGCCTGCTGAGAGCACTGCTTTCTCCTCAAGCTGGGGTGGGAGTCGGGGGTGGGGGGGAGATGGCAGTGGTAGGAGATGGCAGTGGGGGGAGATGGCAGTTGGGGGAGATGGCAGTGGTGGGAGATGGCAGTGGGGGGAGATGGCAGTTGGGGGAGATGGCAGTTGGGGGAGATGGGAGAGGGGGGAGATGGCAGTGGGGGGGTGGCAGTGGGGGGATGGCAGTGGGGGGATGGCAGTGGGGGAGATGGCAGTGGGGGGAGATGGCAGTGGGGGGAGATGGCAGTGGGGGGAGATGGTAGTAGGGGGGATGGCAGTGGGGGGAGATGGCAGTGGGGGGGATGGCAGTGGGTGGGGATGGCAGTGGGGGGAGATGGCAGTGGGGGGAGATGGCAGTGGGGGGAGATGGCAGTGGGGGGAGATGGCAGTGGGGGGAGATGGCAGTGGGGGGAGATGGGAAAGGGGGGAGATGGCAGTGGGGGAAGATGGCAGTGGGGGAAGATGGCAGTGGGGGGAGATGGGAGAGGGGGGAGATGGCAGTGGAGGGAGATGGCAGTGGGGGGATGGCAGTGGGGGGAGATGGCAGTGGGGGGAGATGGCAGTGGTGGGGGAGATGACAGTGGGGGGAGATGGCAGTGGGGGAAGATGGGAAAGGGGGGAGATGGCAGTGGGGGGAGATGGGAAAGGGGATGTGAAGTGGAGAAGAAATGAAGGTCAGGATCTATGGCAATCAATGGTGAGGAGAATTGCAAAACTTTCAGGGAGAAGACATCCTCCAACCAAGGATGGGTGGGTAGAGACGGCAGGGCCACCACCCTGCCACCAGCATGCAGGGGCGGTTCCTTTCTTGGACCTGTGGGCTGTGACACTAACTCTAGCTGAGTGCCCAGGCAGTGCTTAGCAGAGGGGAAGGGAGATCTGTGCCCTGCAGAATGACTGTACCTCTGCTCTTGGCAAGATGGATATCCTGCTCATTTGCCCCAAACAGTGCCTTTATACTGAGAAAGCACAACTTAACATGTCCGAATAGATTGTCTTTGATGGGCTTGGCACGATTCACTCCCTAAAACCTGTTAATGAAATCACAGTCATATTTCATAATTGATGTCACAGTGACATTTCATAACTGAGAGAAACCCATTTGAGAAATTATAAGCCCTAGAAAGAAAAGTCTGTTCACAAGTAAAAAGAAATCGGGGAGAGATGGAGAGAGCCCCTTCTATTACAGTCAGCGCAGTCACTCCAATTGTGAGGAGCTGGACACTGGAAAGGGAGGGGTTATCTCTGGTGTCTAGAGGACGGCCGTGGACAGTGTGCTGCAGGGGATGGCTGAGAAAAGGTACAGGGTCATGATGGGTAGGCGTGAGCAGTTCCTTTGCCAGATCCCATAGGGGACAGCGGAAATGAGACAAGGAAGATAGTGGGTCAATATTACCTTGGGCTCGATGCTAGGGACTGTTCCTGGAGGCTCTGGGGAGCCCTGAAAGCATTTGAGTGAATATTTTAGGCACGTCCACGTGCCTAAATCTGACAGGACAGGGTGGAGTGGGAAGCTGTAGGCAGACAGGTTTGCCATTGCAAGGTGAGGGAAAGGCTGTAAAGTACCGATAAAGAGTGTAGCATCTGCCTCTAGCTGCCTGGAGACATCCTGGAGAAACCCGACACCCACATGGTTAGCACTCTGTGCGTCCCTTGGAACCTTCTCTTGGGTTCCATTCTCGCACCTTGTGGGCGCATAGAAAAATTAAGTCTGCTTAAAAAAATATCCCCGGCACATTAAGAAGTTCTCATGGGAAACTTATTCTGGTTAAACAAACATTCAGCTCTCAGAGGCTGAAGTCTGGGAATGGCAGTAGTTACTTGCAAAGCAGACTTGCATGGGCAAACAGCTACTTGGAGAACATCTATCTATTCAAGCACTGTGGGAGTGGGTGTTGCAGGTGGGAAACTGAATCACGGAGGTGGGGAGACTCTGCCCAAGTCCCACCATACTTGTCGAAGAGAGCATCATGGGTAAACGTTGTGTCAGAAAGGGTCTGTTTTGAAAAGCAGCATCCTCAGGCCCACCTTTGCTTGGTGCAATAGAGAAGCGCTCTCTTCCAGCAAGAAAGCTAGCGCTCCCAGTGATGGAGGTGGGTTGGTTCTTGTTCTGGGATGAGTTTGATGATGTCCCCCAAGGTGGTTTGGGGCTCGCTTTGCAGTGTTTCATGGTCCCTGAGAATGAAGAGGCTCTCAGTTCTTAGAAGCCAAGAATGTAAACTCCCAGGCATGTCTCGACATTCAGCCCTTTCCCTCTGACCTCCGAACAAGTTATATGGGGTGTCCAGTAAGCCAAGCAAAACGGATGTGTAATAACCCAAGCTCTCTAGGAAGGTCCCAAACTGATGACGTCAGAGGTATAAGCCTGTGCCTCTCCCAGAGGGTGACAGGATGGGGGCAGCTGAGTCCAGAGACCTGCACAAATGCCCTTCTTTCTGCCCACACCTACTCTGTGCACTTACATTTGCACAGACGTAGATACTTCAGTGTCTCTCATGCTGCTGTAGACATTGTTCTATCCCTGTGAAGACACACCAGGCGACTAATAGAAGGAAACGCTTAATTGGGCGCTGACTTAGAGTTTTAGAGGGTGAGTCCGTGATGACCATGGCACGGAGCATGGCAGCAGACAGGCATGCATGGCACTGGAACAGTAGCTGAGAGCTCACACGTGAGCTACAAGGAAGAGGCAGACGGATGGGGGTGGGTGAGAAGAAGGAATTTGGGGGAGAAGACAGAGGGAGGGAAGGAGAGAGAGACGGGGCAGGGGAGATAGGTTGAGAGAGATTACTGGGAATAGAGTGGGCTTTTGAAACCTTAAAGCCCATCTGAAGTGACATACAACCTCCAACAAGGCCACACCTCATAATTCTTCCCAAATAGTTCCACTGCCGGGGAAATATTCAGACGCGTGCACCTATGGGGCCTTCAAATTCAAAGCACTCCACCTACTTTCAATCTCCTCAACACAGGTCCACGTCTCTTACTTCTGCTCTCGGTTCTTCAGAGCCTCGTTTCCTATTTCCTACTGTCTTACCAACCCCACATGACCGCAGACCGACTGCTCCTTCTCTCTAGGCCCTCAGAGTAGACTCTGCCCTCCTTCCAAGGCTACTTCTGGCTTTGTGTCTGAGCACCACGTTCCCTGACTCTTGTTCCTGAGGCCGTGAGCAGTAGGAGAATGGTCCTGGGCCCTTGAAGCCAACAGAAGGCTGCTGTAAGATATCTATCTCTTTCTTTGCTGAGATTACCCCAGAGAGGACTTATGGGACTAGGACCTGTCAGCTAGGCATTCTCAGCCTAGGCATGGCCGTCTCCACTGCAGGCCTCCTCTGCTCTGGTTTCCTCCTGATCTCAAATGCTCACACTGCTTGGATTGCCTGTCCTCTTGCTTCAGCTGTGCATCCCAGTCTTACAGTGCCCATCATGGTACTCAGAGCAGCCTTTTCAGATCTCCAAGTGCTACTCAGGCTGGACCACAGGTCCCTCCATACCCTCAGGTGGTCACGTCTTTGCTCAACATCTATATAGCAATTCCCCTGGTTTCCTTGACACTGGACTTTGAGGTGTGGATTTAGATGATGGTACTCCTTCCATGACCAATAATCCAATAACACACCACACAGAGTCTGGAAAGTTTAGTCCATTGATGTAGGCTGCAAGGCAGTGACTAGTGCTGGATGTTCTGGGGCCCCTGGAGGGAGTGGGGTTCCTGCTCAGGGCCTGGTTGACTGTGGTCTTATCTGGGGTCAACAACATTGGGTTGAACTTTGAAAGTTCAGCCTGGGAATCCCTACAGTGCAACTGGCAAAGTATCCGAGGAGGTCCCAGGCATAGTCTTTCGATGGTTGACCATTGTGCCAAGCCAGCCTGGAGTAGAGATAGGGGAAGGGAAGCTACAGGCTCAGTGGCACATGTGTTTGCCTTTGATCCTGATGCCTGCCCGTGGTTTGGTTTCAGATCCACCAATTCCCCTCTGGGGTGGAGAATTCTCAGTCTTGCACCGCCCTCCACACAGTGAAATAATGACCCTTGACTAGTAGATTTTCTGTATTTAGAGGACACTGGCCACTCTGTTGGAAGACCTGAGGCAACGTTTTCTAAGACTCAGTGAGGCTAGGCAACCTGTCAGCCTGTATGGTGAAGAGGCTAATGGTTGGGAGCTGAAACTATTGTCACTGAGCTGTTCCTAGCTTATGCCATAGGTAAAGCGTCACAGTTTCAGCCAGGGAACCAGTCCTCAGCCCTTTTTGACAATGTGGAAGTTGATACACATACCAGGATACAAAACCAGCCCCTTCTGCAGGGTAGTTCCTGTGTTCAGTTGCTGTTGCAAAACCCACAGAGGTGTGTACCCGGCCTTAAGTGCATTGAGGCCTGGAATTAGAAAAGGGAAGTCTTCAGTCTTTATAAGTCTCTGCAGACCTGCCTGGTTCCTGATAAGTGGTGGCCTACTTAGTCTTTAGGGGAATTCCAGAGCTTCTGGGAACAACCTGAACTACACCCCTCTTCTGAGGCCTGTGAAGCAGATGGTAGGGCCCTGACTCTGCCACTCTCTGCTCTCTTCCAAGGTACAGACATAGCACTTGGGCTGGGTAGGAGTGGGAATTCTTGTTCACTGCAGGGGTGTGGGGAAGCACCAAGGTGTTTTATGGAGTCATTTGGAGTCAAGTCCTGTGGTGACCGGGTTCTTGCCTTGGTCCATCTGAGACTCTAGATGTTCAGAACCCTTGTGCAGCCGCTCTGGGATCCACTTGCCTTGCTTCTCTCCTCTGCTCTTTGGTGTGGCCATTTTTTTTCCATTGACCTCCCATGTGTCTCCTGATATCAGTTTATCGTCTGGGGGACAGTACCCATCCTAGGTGTTACTCATTTTCTTTAATCCTTGCAACCAGCCCTGCCCTGGTGAACTCTCAGACTCACTTGTACATGGCTTTGTGACATCCATCCAGACCAGCCCATTGCTGGGAGAAAACCTGAGACCCAACAGACCCAGTGGCCAGGCCAGGAGGAAGTGATGCAGGGGAGAAGTGGGGTCTTCCGTGGGACTGGGACAGTTTAGCTTGCTTTGGGACTGGACCCTCAAGACTAATTAAATATCACACTGCACAATGAAAGATGCTGGTGTTGCCTGAAGGCTTCGGAGAAGAGAAATGTGTTTTTTGCACAGTGAGTGGATGCTAGACTCAGGGGCTGATGCCTGGGCTTCACGACAGGAGCAGAAGAGGCCTAGAGGGAGCTCTTAGCTCAATATGTAAGCCCAGCATGCTCCTGCAAGCCCTGCAGACAGCTTAGGCTCCGGTTTAATAGAGAGCCATGCTGCTCCAGGCTCTGGATCACATTCTCCAGGAGTCGAGGCTCTTGCCTGCACTGCAAATTCTCCTTGTGTTCTCCACACCACTTTTCTCCTACTGTCTAATCTTGTTACCGAGGCTCATTGTGGGCTCCTTCTTTTTTAGAGACGTCGGTTCTGCCCAGAGCTCGTCATTTATGAACCCTGTAACTGATTTCTCATTACCCTTTAGATTCAATGCCTGCCACAAATGTGGCAGACGTTCCTGACTTCTCAGGTTGGAAGACATTTCCTATGTCTCTGAGAAGGAATGGGGCATGTGAGCGCACCTAGGGATGCTGCTTAGTGTCAAAATGAACCCCTTAGATCCCCATCTTCGCAGAAAGGAAGGGAAGGGCATTCTGTACTTAGGGGAGAGCTAAGTCCATCTGATTGTGCAAACCCCATGACACAAGCTCGTGTGGAGAACTCACCAGATGAATGGAAAGGGAGACAGACACACACGGGCAACCACTCCTCTATCCTGTAGCTCCTGGTCTACAGGCTTCCTTAGCTCTCAGGAGACCTGTGAGATATGTAGCAATACACTGATACATGCGTACATTGATACATACAATATATGATACTATGATCCATGTAGCATCTCTTTTCTAGGGGCTTTCAAACTAGAAACAGTTACAGGCGTGAAAGACTATCTTCCATTTTATGCAGTCAACATCTCATCTCTAGATCTTCCTGTGCCGTAGAGTGAAACTCAGGGCCCCCTATAGCCTACCCTCGGGGCTGAGTCACAGGACAGCCTGTTCTAGACGACTGGTTCTCAATCTGTGGGTCACGACCCCGACAGGGGTTACCTACCAGATACTCGCATTCATAAGAGCAGCAAATGTACAGTTCTGAGGTAGCAATGGAAATAGTCTTGTGGTTGGGTGCCACCACAGCGTGAGGAACTGTGTTAAAGGGTAGCAGCATCGGGAAGGCTGAGAAGCACTGATGTGGATTAACTTTCTCCTAGAGCACTTAGTGCCACAGGATGATACGTCACACCTCACATCTTGAAAGGTGTACCTGCCTGTAACTCAACAGAGATTCAAGAACGGTAATAAAATCTCCCAACCTCTCTCTCTCTTTCTCCGGTGTATGCGTATGTGAGGGTAGGTGTGTGCAAATGTGTGTGCGGAAGTCTGCAGCTGGCATTGGGTGTCTTTGTTCACTGCTCACTACTGTATGTTTTGAGATTGGAGATCTCATTGAAACTGGAGCTCATTGGTTGGGCGATGCTGACTACCCAGCAGTCTCCAGAGGCCTCCTGTCATCTCTCTTCCCAGCACTGGGGTTACAGAAGTGTGCTGCTGCCTTCTATGTGGATGCTCGGATGGGACCTCCGGTCCTCCCGCCTGTGTGGTAGGCCGTCTGACTGAGCCATTTCCCCAGCCCTTGGAGTGCTTCTTTGGCAGCAAAACACCAGCAACTCAGAAGTTTCTGTAGGATCCAGATGTGTGTCCATTCAAGATGGCAGCTTAGGGGACAAGAGGCAGGAAGTGCAAGCATTTTGCTTATTTTTATTTTTCAAACTGCAAGAGCACATTATTTCTAGTGCCCCTTTAAGCGTTGTACTAAAATTAAACGGACAAACATACAAATCTGTGAATGTCGTGTGTGGGGTGAGTGCCTTGTTCTGGCCCTATCTCCAGAGACTCCTTCAGTGGCCTTCACCGCAAACGGATTCCTTATCTCTGTAGGTGGGAACTAAAGTGGGAGCTTGCCATGGCGCTTGCTTCTTGGTAAAGAGGCCACTAGGGTGGTTTCTTCTGGATGGTTTTCACCCTGACCAACCTCCTGGTTTTCCTTCCCCTGGTAAACAGAACTGAAGCAGACACAGGTAAGACCGGGAGGTAGAGGGCTACGGCCACAGCCCCACATCTGAGTCAGAAGCTGACTCCACAGATCCGTATTTGTTGGACACTTCTGTTTCTCCACTGTCTTCGTATGTTCCCACCAATGTGAGTTAAGTGTTTCAGTTCAACAAACCCAGCTTCTGCACCCAGAGGGGATGCACAACGTCTGCTGCTTGTTGAACCCCACGTTCTGCATTCTTTGTCTTTGTTGTTAGACAGGGCCAGTCTCACCTTGGAGCCTTGGCTGCCCTAGAGCACGCTGGGTAGATCAGGATGGCCTTTAACTTGAAGAGATCCTCCTGTCTCTGTCTCCTGAATGCTGGGACCGAAGGTGTCATCATCACACCCATCCCGCTCACACATTCTTTCCCAACCCTGTCTCCCTGCCGTTTATTCCTGAGATGAGGGGCTGTGCTGGTCCTCAGATGCAACTCGCTGAATGTGCTGCTTGGCAGGCTCCATGAGTGTGAGCACAGCACAACTGGTTCATTGGGTGGTAGCCATGCTCAGTAGGACTATGTGTTAGGCGGCTCTGTTCTGGATAGGGTGCAGCTCTGTAGGGAGAGCGGTGTGAGTGTCTGTCAGTGTGTGGGGAAAGCATGTGGAAATCTTAGCCTGATTGCAAAGAACATGTTCCAAAGAGGGACGTGGGGGAGCGTGTGTGTGTGTGTGTGTGTGTGTGTGTGTGTGTGTGTGTGTGTGTGTTGTGCAATCAACATGGAATCTGATTCCTTCATTTGCTCAAGCATTATTTCATGTACTTCGTTAAGAATGCATAATTAATGCTCCATAAATATACTTCTTTGGGGACAAGGCCCCGGGAAGTAGCTGAGACCCCTATGAGGAAACAAGAGGTAGGAATATACTGGGATCTCACTGCAGAATAGCATCTATGGAGGGCTCTGAAGGCCAAGGCTAGACAGATGGCCCCCCAGCCCCTCACCTTGAAGCACACACAGCCAGACACTACAGGGAGGCGTTTGTTTTGTGTCCGTTGTGCCTGTAAAGTCAGCAGGACTTGAAGTCAATGGTATCGGGAGAGTTGGAGACAAGAGGAGCTACAGAGCTAAACAAGATCAAAGTGTGCCACACACGCGTATAAAAATGTCACAAGGAAAGCCCTGACTTTGCCAACTGAACACAGGCTAATAAAATAACTGGGATTATCTAAGACAGTTTGCTCCTGGGCCCAGTGGTGCTGAAAACAGGACCGAAGGCCTAAAACATTTGCTGACTTTTAGAACTGGCTGTTTCCTTTTTAGAAATGTAGAAAAGCATTATGGTTCATCATTTAGATGGGGAGACTGTCTGTCATGGTGAGCTGGCCTAAGTCGTGGCATTATTAAATAAACGACGGACATCACCCTTCAGCTGTGGCAGTCTCTGTGCCTTCACAGCCAGCAGAGATGAGCTGTGAGAGCCAAGAAGCCAGTTTGATTCAAAATGGCTCAGCGGCTGGTGTTGGTTTAAACTTCTGGAATTCGAGCCTGAGACGTTTTACTTCAGGCATTGCACAATGTGGCGAGAACTCTTCTGGTGACAATCGACTCAATCCTACAGGCACAACAAAGATCCTGTAAATCCCCTCGAGCAACAAAATAAGCTAAGTACAGGTGACAAGTCACCAGGCTGGAAAGCGCATCTGCTCACCCCCTTCTGGGTGGATAATAGACACTGTATGTCTTCTCTGGAAGGAGCAACCTTGTGTGCTAACACGCCAGGTTCCCCGAGTGCTTGCCTGTGAGCTCAAAGAGCGCCATGCCTCCTACGTTCAGCCTCTGTGGAGATGTTCAGGGAACCGGAAAAGAGTCAGTGTAACAAGACAAAAAAAATTATGGAGCAGTTTATGAGAGAAAAATATCCAAAAAATTACTTGCACTTCTGTGTGTGTGTGTGTGTGCGTGTATGAGAGAGATCTTGTGTGTGTGTGTACCTGTGTGTATGTGTGTGTGTGTGTAAGAGAGAGAGACAGAGACAGAGACAGAGAGAGAGACAGAGAGAGATCTTGTGTGTGTGTGTGTATACTTGTATTGGTGCATGTGTGTGTGTGTACTTGTATTGGTGCATGTGTGTGTGTACTTGTATTGGTGCATGTGTGTGTATGTTTGTGTGTGTGTGTGAGAGAGAGAGAGACAGAGAGAGATCTTGTGTGTGTGTGTGTGTGTACTTGTATTGGTGCATGTGTTTGTGTACTTGTATTGGTGCATGTGTGTGTGTATGTGTGTGTATGTGTGTACTTGTATTGGTGCATGTGTGTGTATGGGTGTTTGTGGATGTTTATGGAAATTAGAGGTCAGTCTTCAGCTTCTTTCTTCAGGAGCTATTCATCTTTTTAAAAAATATAAAAGCTATCTATTATTACTTTTTATGTGTATGTATTTCTGTGTGTATCTTCCATGTATGTATGTGTATCACGTGTGTGCTTGCTGGCAGCCATGTGGGTGCTGTGAACTAAACTGGGCTCCCTTTGAGAGCAGCAACTGTTCTTCACTACTGAGCCTTCTCTTCATGGTCTGTAATTGGACTGGAGCTGGCTGAGCAGGTGAGACTGGCACAGAGCTCGAGTTCTCTCCAATCCCATTTTCAGAGATTAACAGTGTGAGCCACCGTGCTTCGCTACTTATGTGGCTTCTGGAGATAGAAATCGGGGCCTCAGCCCAAGCACTTTACTGACAGAACAGTCTTCTTGATATTTATAGCTTTTGAAACAAACGGGACCATCTTCTATCATATACTCTTGGAAATCAACACAACAAAAACACATTAGCAAAGATCGACAGTTCACCAAGGAGAAGCCAGAAGGCCAAAAGGCACAGGGACGATGCCCCAATTCAGGAGTCCAGAGAGACACAGCAGCAAGGCAGCCCTCAGTTCAAAGGCAATCATTAGAATATGGGGCAATGCCAATCCAGGGTGGCTGGCTGTGAGGTGTGAGAGGAGCCTCTCTGTGCCTGCTGGAGGGAGTGCTCCCCATGCCTGTTCACTGGAGGCACCTCAGTGGAATCCAGTGTAACCGAGTGTGGTGCATAGGTTCTCTGCTCAATTCTGCTGCCTTTGGGTGTATACCAATGCCATGTACTCCTGCGAGGCAGTCTGCATGGTTAGCCCCCTACAGCACTGTGTGCTGACCCAGAGGCTGAGAGTGAGTTAGCCCTCTGCCACTGCGAGAGCTGTCAAGTAGACATACACACAACACCACTTTGCAAAGAGGCGGTGTCTTGAGGCCATGGACGTGAGAGATGCGCAGCTGCGTGTTTCTACTGTCCAAAGATGCCATGTGGAGTCAGATCTTAAAAAGACGAGGCCATCAGGGTACTTGCAAAGCAGGCACACAGAAGCCAGGTGCTGTTGGCCGTGTTCCCCAAGTGTCCAAACCAGTAGCTCATTACCCACCAAGCAGGCGTGGGTATAGACCTGGTCAATGGAGAGCCAAGGGCTAAGAAGATAGACAGATATTGTCAGAAAAGCCTGTGGAGGTCAGGGAAGAGACTGAAGGACGTGAGCGACCACTGCCTGAACTGAGAATTTCAGGGACATTTCACATTGTAACTACAGCTGTGCCCATTTAAAACTTGCATTTCATGAGTTTTGCTAAATATGTCCATTCTTGTAACTAACACCGTGATCAATAACGAACATTTGCATAGCCACAAAAAATTCCATGATGTCTCTGCCTAGTAAAGTTTTCCCCTTATTCTCAGACTCGGGGGGCCACTGATCTGTCCTAGGTCAACAGATCCTATGAATGTTTTTGAGTTTCACAAACATGGAATCATTAAATTGTGATAGTCTGTGTCCTGATTCTTTTATCCAGCATAATTATTTGATACTTATGTTTATCGGTTCATTTATTACATTTTTTCTTTTTTTTTCAGAGCTGGGGACGGAACCCAGGGCCTTGAGCTTGCTAGGCAAGCGCTCTACCACTGAGCTAAATCCAATTTATTACATTTTTAAATGATTACAACCCAATTTATTACATTTTTAAATGATTTAGTAACATCCCACCCATCACATAGACATACCACATTTTTTAAATCCATTAAAAAAAAAAACAAGAAAAAATGATTTCTGGGAATTGTCTGAGGGTGGGAGGCATGAGTGGCAGACAAAAAGGGCGGGGGATCCACAGATTTGTACCTAAGCAAGGTCAGGACGTTCCAGAGGATGGTTAGCGTTGTCAGAAAACCAGGGACAACAGTCTGGTCCTCTTTCTTTTGCTATAGTCAAGTGTGAGAGACATGCCTCTGAGTTAGAGTTCAGGATGGATTCTGATGAGGTAATGTTGAGTTTAGGAGATATTTATCCAGAAAACCTAGACATTTTAATCTCTATTTGGAGTGGGTTTTACTTCAGGCAAAGGAACCACAGGCCTGTGCTGTCCTGTGAACCAGTCACATCTTCCCTGAGATGTTTGACAATGAACAGTCAAGGACACAAACAGAAGCAACATGTGGGGCAGGCACACCTAACCGGGGAACTGGCAATAGCTGCTTCCACCCCGGAGGCTCTTGTTGTGTGTGCTGACCTGAGGGTGATGGCCTTCAGAGCCTGTTCCTAGATGCACTTACAGAGGGGCTGCAGCAAGCACAGGGGTTCAAGGGCCATCTGAGGACACTGTCCTCCAGGAGTACTGAGTGCAAAGCAAACAGTGCTGCCAGTGAATGGGGAACCTATCCTTTCAGACTTAGGTTGTAGATATTACAGTTTATATATAGATTGCATGCCTATAAAAATCTTTTAGAAATTACTAATGGTGATGGTTATACATCTGGTTCCCTCCCTCTCTTCCTCTCTTCCTCCTCCTCCTCCTCTTTTTCTTCTTCTTTCTCTCTCTCTTTCCCTCCCTCCCTCCCTCTCTTCCTCTCTTCCTCCTCCTCCTCCTCCTCCTCCTCCTCCTCCTCCTCCTCCTCCTCCTCCTCCTCCTCCTCCTCCTCCTCCTCTTCTTCTTCTTCTTCTTCTTCTTCTTCTTCTTCTTCTTCTTCTCCTTCTTCTTCTTCTTCTTTCTCTCTCTCTTTCCCTCCCTCCCTCCCTCCCTCCTTCCTTCTCCCTCTCCCTTTTCTTCCCCCTCTCCCCCTTCTCCCTCCCCCCCAAGACTGGGTCTTGTTAAGTAGCCTAGGTGTCCGTGTGACTCATTATAAGGCTCAGGCTGACTTGGAATGTGCAATCCGTTTCCTCTGAGATTACAGGTGTATGCATCAGGCCACCCTTAGCTATGCTCACACCACTTAACCACTTAAAGAATGGCTAAAACTCCAAAAAAGTGTATATACGCATACATATATGCCATATGTATATGTGTATAACATATTTGGCATTAGCTTAAAAAAGTTAAGTGAACTGCGTCTTATACAGATTATGTCTTAGTTAACGTTATTTATAGAATGCCTAAGACTTGAAAATGATTTGAAAAAGATTTGTCTTACTGTACATGTGTGAGAAATTTGTCTGCATGTGCGTATGTGCACATGAGTACCTGGTGTCCACAGAGGACAGAAGAGGTTGTAGAACCTTCTGGAATTGGAATTGCAAATGGGTGTGCTCCATCCTATGGGTGCTGAGAGCCAAATCTGGATCCTCTCTGCAAAAGGAGCCAGCGCTCTTATCCTGTGAACCAGGCCTCCCAGGCTGTTTACAGAATCCCATGCCTTTACTGCTCAAACACTTGCTTATCTCTTGTATTTCTGCAGTCTCTTAGACGGGGATCAGCTTGAAGTAGCTCTCAGGCTTTAGCCACAGCCTGATGTATATTCCTCTTGTGCCTCCAGCGCTGTGGGTCTTCTTAGGTGTCTGCAGAGAGGATCACGCACTCAGCGTCACTGCATTCGGTCTGTCTACCGACTCCTGCACACTGCCTGGCACACGTGGTACTGTTAATTCCATGTGTTAATCTCATCTAAGTCTGAGTCTCTTTTGGATAACCCTTCCTCATTTTAGTAGGTTTCTGACTCTCAGACACTTCTAGAAGCTGAACTGAATACTGTTGGACTTTTCTCCCGGTCAGTCACCAGGAAGTGGCATAGCAGGACTTTTCATTTTGAGTTGTTTGTTCTGGATTCAGATCTGCTTTGCCAACAATGGAGGCTGAAGATTGTTCAAAGGCTGAGGATAGACCAGAAGACCCAGGTTTCCAAAATGAAGGACAGTCTTCTGCTGTGAAGCCCACCTTTTCACTAGAAGAGCAGTCTCCTGGCCCCACTGTCCTCTGGGACATGCTTGAACAGAAATTTCTGGAATATCAGCAGCTGATTCACAAGAACCCAGAGGAACGTCGGCGAAACCTCCTGAGCCTTCTCCCCCTCTTCCTAAAGGTCAGAATCTGAAATTTTATTCTATTTTTGCTTAGCACACAAGGGTCTGGCAGATATATGTGGGTTCAGCGTGGTGTTTTGATGTACGCACTAGCCAAGTCTGGGTATTTAGAAACTGTGTATTTCAGCTTTTATTTCTGATGAGATTGCACAGAAGCCTTGTTTCTAGCTCTCTGGAAGGATATGCCATTGTTCTTGTGGGGACCCTGCCACCCTTCAGCACTATGGGCCGATACAATGCTTTGAGGACACTTGGGGATAGTCAAAAATAGAGTTGGTGGTGTAAATGACAGCGTGAGAGGTCTCAGATGAGCCCAGAGAAGTCTAGCCTTAGTTTATTCATGAGCCCTCATAAAGTTCTACCATCAACATGGCTTACGAGCAATATAAAAATCACATCTTCAATTCTTTTGGAAGAAAACGGTAGCTATGATGACATCAGCCGCCAGACAGTTGAAACTCTCCAGTGTACATAAAAGAGCCCTTATTTACTTTGGTTGATGGAGGCAGAATGTCTAAACCTGACTCTTTATTTTGGGACCAAGGGGAGAGAATGTGGTCTAGAATGTTCTTTGAACAAAGGTAATGCACACATGTGAGCTCGAGTTGCTCCTGCTTGCAAAGGGGTATTTTCTGAGGTGTGGGGTTACACCTGAGTAGAGCAGCTTCCTTGTCAGTCAGACTAACAGAAAAGGGGTGAGAGCCTTGTGGAGGTAAGGTGTGGTGAAGTACCAGTCATGCATGCTTTAACTTGCCACTAACCCCTGCAAGATTTTGGTTACCGTTTTGGTAACAGGGAGGCCTATGGGAAATCCAAAGGGTATGGAATTCTGACAAGGGCTGACCTGAGGGTTGAGTCAGAAATCAAGTTCACCTCTAGGACCCTAGGTTCTTCCCTGTGGTCAGGGCTCATGTCTCCAGTGCACAGGGAGAGGCATTCTCAGCCAGGCTAGAGTCGACAGTGTCTCAACTCCGGCCTAGGGTCAACTCCTCTCCAGGGTTGCTCTTGTTTTTTTTTTTTTTTTTTTTTTTTCCCTAGTACCACCTTATTCTGTTGTCTTAGTGTTTTGTTGCTGTGAAGAGACACCATGACCAAAGCAACTGTTATAAAGGCAAACGTTTAATTGGGACTGGCTTACAGTTTCAGAAGTTCAGTCCATTATCATCACGTGGGAAGCGCGTGCCCAGGTAGACAAGGTGTTGGATAAGCTGAGAGTTCTACATCTTGATCTGCAGGGGGCCAGGAGGGAATGTATCCCAAGGCAGTCAGCAGGGGGGTGGGGGTGGGGCTCTTCTGCACTGGGTGGAGCCTGAACATAGGAGACCTCAAAGCCCACCCCCACAGTGAAACACTTCCTCCAATAAGGCCACACCTACTCCAACAAGGCCACACCTTCTAATAGCACCACTCCGCATGGGCCAAGCACTCAAACAAATTGAGTCTCTGCCACCTCTGCTTTTAAGTGGCACTATCCAAACTATACCAAGATGGCCACAGACTTACCATGGTTTGACTTTCACTGTTTCAACTTTATGTGCAAAGTAATATGTGGTTAGCTGAAATTGGATTTTAGATTTAAAAATTTTGATTTTCTCCAGATCTGGCAGTGTCTAGTATGATCCTCTCTCACTGTACTAGACTGAGGCTTTGAGTCCCAGCCTCTGGTTGGCTTAGATACTGCGGCTAAACAACCAATGAAGTGTATGCTCAGTAGGCTGGCTGTGCTTGGTGCGTTTTCATCTACAGTGGGTTTATTGGGATGCAAACCTGTTGTAAATCCAGGATCAGAATAGGAACCAAAGGCATCTGAAGGAGAGTGGAGTTTAAACACTTAGCAAGGGCAGAGGGAAGGCCTTCAGAATGGTGTTGTGATGTCAGCTGAACAGACACTGTCATAGATGAGACCTAGACAATACTTAGCAATCTCTGCCTGCCCTAGCACTCTAGTATGTACTTACAGGTCCTCATTATACAGGTTGCAATGTCCAAGGTCATTCAATTATTAGCTGGGAGCAGAAGTGAAGTGGAAAGTCTCCCTGAAGCCAGCATTGCTAACCACTGGACTCCTTTGCTCAGTGCTTGACTTTGTAGGGTAGGGTCTATCTGCTTTTCCTTCCCTTGGCCCATAAAGACTCGTGATGCAACAACTTTACCTGCTAGGACCTTACTTTTCCCTTGGTGACAAAATGTTCATCACTCCCTGCACCCATGATGTCTGGGCAGCTGACTACAGGGTGTCGAGGGCAGAGAAGAGGTGTTATTCCATCACATAAGAAGCAACATAGGGCCAGTGGCTTCTACAGCACACAGAACAATGTTGTCAGGACTGCTGCTCTTTGTCTGTGCAGAACTGTGGGCTTTGACTTCTGAGAACTTTCCCTAGCACAGGATCTCATGCTAGAAGAAGCATGCTTGGAGAAAGCATGGATGAGTTCTGGCCTTTGGCTGAATTTGCTTCAGTTGATGGGACGCACTCCTGGTCACGCAAAGATACCCTGTGGTAACAGATACGAGGAGAGCTAATGCTGTAGGTGTACCACTTTAAAAATATAAACACACACACACACACACACACACACACACACACACACACACACCTACTTTCCTAATACATGAATATAACCTGTTCAGCTTGTGTAATACTACTTTTATCTATACATTTGAAAGATTGGCCATTTGGTATTGGGTAACCGAGTGCTGTGCCCTTCCCTGGAGAGGACGTCTCTCCTGACCCCAGCCTTCTGAGCTACCTGTAGTTCTTTGTTCACGGTTGAGACCTCTCGGACTTTTCCTTGTCCACATTAGTAAGTCCATCTACTGCTGCTCATCTCATGTTGGGCAAGTCCTCTTGGTGAGACTTCATGAGTGTAGCTCCCACCATTATTGGAAGACAGTCTCACAGCAAGTTCCCTAATCCTCTGGCTCTCACGATCTTTCTTCCCCTTCTTCCTCAACAATCTCCGAGCCATAGGTGTGGGAGTTGTATTGTAGATGTATCCGTCGGGACCGGGCTCCGCAACTCTCCATCTATCATAACCTTCTTCTTGAGTCTAGGAGAGTTTTGGTGTCTTGGCTAAAAGAGTAGGGAACAGGACTAGAAGACTCCTGTGGCTGCTTCTTTTCAGTTGGAATGCTGGGATCCTTGAGTGTAGAGTGTCACTGCCAAGTAACACGGTCCTGGCTAAGAGCCGTGTGGACAGGAATATGCCCACTCTCCTCGTTTGCATCCAGCCTCCGTGTGTGTGTGTGTGTGTGTGTGTGTGTGTGTGTGTGTGTGTGTGTGTGTATGCACAGGCACACACACATGCCACACACACACCTATGTTCATTCCACTAAGTTCATTCTTAAGCTAACTACCAACCAATGGAGTTCGTATCATTAAATATGGTCCTTTAAAAAGTAGATCTTCTGGTGCTGGAAGAGAGATAAACACCACTGACTACAATAGCAGGACTAAGCAACTGTTTTCTAGTGGTTTTCCGAGGGACACAGAGTGTCAACGCCTGTCCTAGCTCCCTCCTGCCGCTGCTCTACCTGGCAGTGGGGAGCGACTGTGGTTCACGCACACTTCAGGGAAACTGCAGCTCTTTTGTTTCAGCAGAAGCTTTGCACCACTTTTACCACTCTTACTTTTGTTTTCAATTTATGAAGGAGGTTGTCCACAGTGCCACACTAAGCAGGAAGTCTCATGTCAAGCCCTAGGAACAGTTGAAACTCAAAGGCCAACCTCCCAGACCGCAGTGAGAGTGATAATACCATGGCCAGGCAGGGAAACCAACCACACTTTTTGTCCTGAGCAACTGAGGTTTCCTCCCATCTCCTCATGAGCTTCTGTCTTTGTTTATTTCCCTTTGGAGATCATAGCATTGTTCTCTTTCTTGCCTGAGAAGAGAAGGGACAGCCACGAGGCATGATGGTGCAGCTTAGATAATGTTAGTAAATAAAAGATTTCTTTTAAAAAAATATTGAGCAATATTTTCTCAGCATGCAAGTCCCAGTTTGGGAAAAAATTAGGGCCTTTTGGAAGCTGCCTTAACTCTTTGGGGGTCTCCGTGGTACCATTCAGCAGATGATTGGCTCTGTGCATCAAATGGCACCCTGGCGGCCTGAAGGAGCTAAAGCAGCCTGGAGAATGCGCCCATCACAGCCCCAGGAAGAAGCTGTGCCTTGGGAGCCGGCTCTGAGTACAATTACTGCTCAAGTCACAGTGGCCCTATTTGCTTTATTGTCGCGTGCCTCCAGGAGCCCCCGGCTCCCGAGACAATATCCACGCTCCGGAGTCAATGGCCTGAAAATTGGTCTTCCAAAGGCTTGGGAGTAGAGGGAGGTAAGGCATTTATTTGAAAGTTTGTACCACAGAGTTCGTGGTCCCAGGGAAGGACAATACCGTATCGCAGAAATTTCAAGATCAAAAGACGATCTTCCACCTGGAGATTACATATCTGAGAGACTTAGTCCAGGAGGTGGTTGCTATGGTCGTGGTTATGAACAGGCTACCTGATTGGGCTCTCTGTGGGTGAAGTAGTCCAAATCCAACTCCTCCTCTTCATCCCACTCTATTTTCCTTCTCGTTCTTTTTCCTTCCTTCCTTCCTTCCTTCTTTCCTTCCTTCCTTCCTTCCTCCCTCCCTTCCTTCCTTCCTTCTTTCCTTCTTTCCTCCCTACCTTCCTTCCTGGACACAGTCCCATTATGTAGCCCAGGCTTCTTGTCTCAGCTCCCGAGTGCTGGCATCACAGGTGTGCACCGTGCCTATCCGAAATAACTTAACTCTAGAGGCTGCATCTTAACAGATTCATTTGCCCAATCCGTCCTTCACTCTCCACATTCTAGTTTCATGTCTGTTGCTATGATATGTATGTTGCTATGCCCTGACCAAAAGCAGCAATGGGGAGGAAAGGGGTTGTTTGGATCATAATTCCAGGATATAGTCCATCACTGAGGGGAAGTCAAGCATGACTCGTTAGATCAGTAACTTAGTCCATCACACCTATTGTTAAGGTCAGAAAGAAAGGATACACTCATACAACCTGCTTGCCTGTGCTTAGCTTTATCTTACCGTACATGGTTTAAGACCCCAGCCTGGGGAATGGTGCCACCCATAATGGGCTGTCTCCCTATACCAGTTAACAACCCAAGCAAATCCCCACAGATGTGAATACAGGCCAACCTGATTAGAAAAAATTTCATCCAGGCTTTCTTAGGTAATTCAAAGTCGTGGGTAGTTAAAACGAACCATCATACTCCATTTCTTCAAAGTATGTCTAAAGGTTGTGCCAACCTCAAAGGCTGGTATGAGGATTAGTGGAAATAAGACCATCAATGCATTTGACTATCAGTATTATATTGTGCGTTGTGGGTATTGCCATAATTTTCTTGTCAAATATTTGTTGAAGACTTACTGTGTCCAGTAGTCAGCAGTTTTGTTGTTTTATGAATTACGTGTAATATCCATGTACACATCTCTTTCCATTTACAACCCTTTGCTGGTTAGGCTACCATTTACAGAATAGGAAATTTAAAATACAAAACAAAAAACTCAGACTCCCATGAGGCATTTAGCTTAAAACCTACCTCATGAATCCTCACCAGCTAATATACAGCTTATGACGGCTCATAGCTCCAGGCCACAGGCCATCGTACCAGCAGATCGCGGCAGCAGGAACACAGGGCAGCTGGTCACAGTGCATTTCTAGTCAGCAAACAGAGATGGAGAGGGGGAGGGAGAGAGGGAGAGGGGGAGGGAGAGGGAGAGGAAGAGGAAGAAAGAAACACACAGACATAGAGAAAGACAGAGAGACAGAAAGAAAGAGACAGAAAGAAACAGAGAAATATACAGAGAGAGACAGGGACACAGAAACACACAGAGAGAAACAAACAGACAGACACAAAGAGAGACAGAGAGAAATAGAGACAGAGAGTGACAGAGACAGAGACAGAGAGACAGGCAGACAAAGAGGCAGAGGCAGGGGATGCTGTTGTACACTGAGAGATGATGCCCACATTTGTGTGAGTCTTCTCACTTCAGTTAACCCAGTGTAGACAAACCCTTGACACACCCAGAGATGGGGTGCTATGACTATTTCAGATCTTGCCAAGTGACAACCTGGGCTAACCATCACAGTGGATTTTTGGTTATTTGTGGGACAGGAGTGGAGCCTTTGGCTGGCTGGAGTGACTTCATATATGGCTTGATGCACGGCCCTCTCTAACCCGAGTTTGATGGTTGCCTTTCAGGCCTGGGAACATTCTGTGGGCATCATCTGCTTTCGCAGTCTTCAAAGACTGGCAGAAGATGTGTCCGACCAACTTGCCCAAGAAATACAACAGGCACTTTCCGGGAAGCCTGCAGGTAAAAGAAGATGCTCTGGAGAGGATGGAGGACAAAATTGTCTGCAGACTCACCTGCCTCCCTTCTCTCTGCTCTCTTCCGAAAGAAGAGTGGCATGGATCTGGGAAAAGGCAGAGACACAGGAAGGGGCAGATCCTCTCTCTCTCTCTCTCTCTCTCTCTCTCTCTCTCTCTCACACACACACACACACATACACAGAGTCATGTCAGACATATTACATGCACAGACACATACAGTCACATTGCACAAATGGACACAAAACACAAAAATTTAACGCAGAGATGCTTGTAGCCACACTATACCCATTGCATACATTCTGAACACCACACTGAACATGAATACTCCACTAAACAGATGCTACATTCATGTCATGCACACGTGTGTGTGTGTGCACATGCACACACACACTATTTCACATAGATCTACTTCACAGACATTTACTCTGTACTGCATTCATAAACCCAAAATAAAAGTACTTTCCACATATGCACATGAATGACTATTATATATCTACTGCCCATTCAGACCCTAAATATATATCATCTGCACAAACAGAAACATACTAACAGTCACACTATACACATAGCACACAGTGCACCCCACATAGAAACTATGCATATCTTACATAAATATTTAAATGGAAAAAATACACACAGAGAAGAAGAGACACAGGTCATACACAGAAAGTATATGTACATGTGCAGAATCTCACATAGAGGCACACACAGGGACCTGTACATCAGACATACACATATATAGACACTACTGACAGATACTATATACACATACATACATAGAGACACACAGACACAGATATGCAGAGGCACATGAATCTCTCTCTCTCTCTCTCCCCCTCCGTGTGTGTTTGTGTGTGTGAGAGAGAGGGGGGGGGGGAGAGAGAGAGAAACACACACACACACACACACACACACACACACACACACACACACACACATCCCTCCTGGATGTCTGGAGAATGTCCTGGGGTCAGTATGCTTGGTGGAGAGTTTGGTATGGTAAAGACACTGACCCCAAGAATGCATCTTTTACTGGGGTGTCTGATAAGCATTCTTCCAATCACATGAGCTGACCCTTGGAGTCTGAGTGATGCCCTACAGGGCCTGTGGACTGAGAAGGGACAGAAGGAATTGCATGTGGGAAAAAGCTTGAGATATAGATTGCCCAGTCTTCAGCAGTGTAAGGCGTTGGGTGATACAAAAAGAGAGGTGAAAAGTCTGGTTGGTAGGGGTCCAATTGTGGAGGGTTAGTTTTTACTCATCGTAATGGGGCACTATGGGTGACTGTGGAAGGTAATGAAGTCAGCCTCCTCCAGGGTGATTAGCCTGGAAGAGAGTCATGTTTGAGATATACTCAGCAGCCTGGAGCTACACGAGCGAGGAGACATGGGTTCTGTGGCAGGACACAGACACATCTTCAGGGAGCTGGGTGGATAGGATGCATCACCAAGCAGCCTTTGATATCTTGCAGAGCAAGCCCGGGCTGCAGCCGGGCAGCTACTGCAGTGGAAGAGTGACGTGGATCAGGATGGCTACTTGCTCCTCAAGTCGGTGTATGTGCTCACGGGGACAGACTCGGTGAGTTCCAGCCTCTCAGGTATGCCCAGGTGCTCCTTGTCTGAGGACAGAGAAGTAAGGTCCAGCATAGAGTAATGGCCTAATGATAATGATGATAATAATAATAATAATAATAATAATAATAATAATAATAGACGTATTATATTCAACTCACTTCTCCCTTCTGATGACACACATGGATTTTAGGGTCTGAAGATCAAGCTTGGGCCCTGCCTTCTCAATGGACAATTAGTTCACTTCCACCACTTGATTGTATTGTATTTCTGACTTTAGAAGTTGGGTCAGTCAGGCTTCTCCCCCTCAAAAAAGATAGATGTATTGATTGATTGATTGATTGATTGATTGATTGTATTAGAATACACTGTAGCTGTCTTCAGACGCACCAGAAGAGGGCATCGGATCCCATTACAGATGGTTGTGAGCCACCGTGTGGTTGCTGGGAACTGAACTCAGGTTCTCTGGAAGAGCAGTGGTACTCTTAACCACTGAGCCATCTCTCCAGCCCAGTCAGGGCCTCTCTTATACAGTCAGTGTGAGAACATTTATCGCTGAATTTATCAACCACTCCCATGCATGGTGGCACTTAGTGTTCCCAGGGACCCTGAGTTGGATTACAGAGGTGAATGGAGAAGGCAGGCTTCCCTCATGGAACTCCAGTCCATCGTCCCGAGAGCTCCTTCTCTGCCTCCATGGGGCTTCCCAGTTGGTCCAGCTGGAATCAGGCTTATCTGTTGGCCCTTTTCCTAAGTGTACTGTGCCCCATGTGGCTGTGACTGTGCCCTCTCCTTATGGGACTGAGACTCTCAGGCCTCTTCTTGAGGGGTTGGTGGATGAGAGGGTTCCTCTTGGGAACCTGACAGTTGGAATCATCAGCAGAAATGGCCAGAGACCCTTGCAAGATAGGCTAAGAGATGAACAGAGGCAATGGAGTGAGTATGTGTATGTAAGCGACCTGTAGGGGGCAGCAGCCCTCAGCATGAAGCATCAGGTAGGCATTTGGATGTTTGTGTGGAGCCTGTCCTGGCTATTCGGGGCAGATTCACAGCCTTATGATAGATGCTAGCTGCGAGGGGGACCCCCGACTTGTACTCAAGCGTTTGCCCTTGATGGGGACCGGTCTGCTGTCTAAGTGGGGACTTTATGTCCACAGAATCAGACAGCCCTGAAGCAGTGAGGGAAGGTTAAGTGTTATCTGAAGAAAGGGACACATGGCCAAGGAAGTCAAGAAAAACCAGGGCTCCAATAAAGGGGAGGGAGGGCATTACCTTTCAAAAGAGCAGATGACCATAGGTGAGTTCCACGCTCACCTACTTCCCAGTCGAGGAGGGAGTGTTGAGAGGGGAAGTGGCTTTCCTACAGGTTCCACAGATGTGGGGATTGATGCCTGTCAGAGTTCCCTCTGCCTGTGGGTGACCTGCATATGACCTTCCCTTGTAGGAGACGCTGGGCAGAGTGGTGGATTCAGGGCTTCCGGCCCTTCTCCTGCAGTGCCTGTATCTCTTTTTTGCTTTTCCCGTGGAAAAGGGTGAGCATTTGGAGATTGACGTTCAAGGGCAGAGGATGTTTGTGCAGGTGAGCTAGTGGGACACCCTCCCCTCCACTCCCACCATCACCACCGCCTGACTTGCTTTTGCAAGGGCCAGCCTCTTCTCTCAGTCTTCGTTCTCAAGCACCTCACCCTTTCCAGAAACGGCTCTCTGTCTCCACTCCACAACACCTGGGTTGGCTGCAAGATAACTTTGTCCCTTCTCTCCACCCTCCCATCTCTTCCTTCTGTCCACCTTGCAAAATAGAAGCCACATGCCACTTGATACATCACTTCTCAGAAGTGTATCACTAGGTGATGTCACCCTTCATGGTGCGAGCAGCATAGAACATAGGCACACAGACCTACATGGTTGTTCGAGACTCACACCCAGTGTGACTTCTTGGTATGCTCAAGAGCTATATGCTTTACAGGAAGTTGTGTTTGTGAGCACAAATGGATGCTCCTTTCCTAGCTGGCTGTGTGGACAGCACTGGCTGGGGAGAGAGGAGGATCACGCACAGTTCCTTTGACTGAGGCTTGACTGTCAATGCTCCAGAGAAGCAGGGAGCAAGCTACCACAGGAGAGCCCCTCCTAACCAGAACATCCTTGTCTTGTCTTGTATTCCTCCCAGATGTTGTTAAACATTTGCAGCGAGTCTCAGGGTCTGGAGGGACTTCTCTCAGGAAGCGAGCTCCAGTCTCTACTGATCGCTACCACCTGTCTGAGGGAACACAGCTGCTACTTCTGGAAACAGCCTACCTTCTGTGTGCTGCGGGCTATCTCCAAGGCTCAGAGCCCTAGCGTCATCCAATATCTGCGAAGTAGGTTCCAGGAGACCAGGTGTGGGCTGAGGGTCACTTGAGGGGTTCCTTTAGCTCAGAGCAAAGCTCAAGGGCCCATTGTCTCTGTCAGCGTAAGTGCAGGTTCCTAGAAAGAAAAGATGGACAACCTTCTCAGTACACAGCCCTACCTTATGTGGCCCCATTTGTGAAAATATGAGTATCGTTCCTCTTGATGCTTCGCTGAAGGAGGGAGGAAAGGGGGACTCATTTACCGCATGCGGACTCCCACACAGCATTCGGGGCCTGCTTGCTCACTACGTCACTCGTCTCTTGGAGACAGATGTTGGAATGGGGAAAGTGGAGCTCAAGATTTGTAGAAGATCTTGAGAAACTGTTTCTAAGCACGGAGATGTCTGACTCCTGCACTTTGGTGCCTATGTTAGGGAGCGTGTTTGGGGTGAAGGCTGGAGACTCTAGAACTGCAGCCAGCCTTTGGGTTCCAGCTCTGCTGAGTGAGCTCAGGTCCATAGACACAGAACAATCCTGTCTGTCTCATCTATAAAGCTGGGCAGAATGTAAGTGTTGCCTGTCTCTCATTGCCTTGGTTCCAGTGGGTGTTGACATACATGCATATATACATGACGTGCATCACACGCATGCATATATATATGACACACATATCATACATGCATACATGCATGTATACGTACATGACATACATGCATATACACATGATAAACACACATGACATACAAGCATACATATATGACATACACACATACACACATGACACACATGCGTACATACATGACATACATACATGACACACATACACGACATGCATGCACAACATGCATGTATGACATGCTTGAATACATACATGACATACATGCATACATATATGCAGTAGCTCTAGTCTACAGGGCTTGGCCTCTGCATCACATCCATCACTTAGGTTTTATTAGAAATGAAATGTTCTGTGAGTCAATTCCATTAGCTACCTCAGGGTCCTCCTTAGCATTCTCTGCCACTGTAGGACCCAGACAATGCTCCAGATAAGCATGGAGACCTCAGAGGCTGCACAGCTCTAAAAAGGACATATTAAGGCTCGTGTTTATCTCTACTCACTTCCCGCCCCTCTGCCCCAACATCTTCTCAGCTCGCCCAGATGAGCACAGCAAACCATCTTGGAACACAATATTTCTCTTCTTGGGTTGATGCCAAAGAATGCGCTCTGTATGGAGAAGCTGGGTTTCTGAGCTGCCACTGTCACCTGCATGTTCACAAATATATGCCCCGTGATCTGTCCTCTTTCTGTAATAAGGAACAACTATTGGTTAGAATTGAGAAAGCACCACCAGTTTCTTTTCTTAAAGTCAGTCAGTCCCTGGAGGAGACACCTTGGGGCTCAGAGCCTCCTGTGAGCTTAGCCTGTGCTTTAATTGTGCCTTGGCCCTTCAGTCTCCCTCACCCCCCCCCCCCAGACTGGAGTCTGAGTGACTAGGAAAAGGCTGCAGGCATGGACCTCTGGAGGCTTCAGCTGACCAAACCAAGGCCTCAGAAAACTTCCTCCCCAGGGGCCCTATGAGGTAATTTCTATGGGCTTGTGGTGCTAGCAGAGCCTGCAAAAAGGCTGATCTGCTGATCTCCACTACATCATCAGCTACTCTTGCGTTCTCCCTCGCCAAAGGGCCCACTTTAGGCTCTTCTGAGTCCTTAACAGCTGAGAGCCTGATCCTGCATCCTCTTGCTTCCACTTTTGCGACTTTCCTGCCACTTAGAAGAGTCTCTAGTCTGAGGGCATCCCTCTTCTGACTAGTAACTTTCTATGACTCCCTGCCATTCCAGGCTTTTCATGAGTAGACCCCACCTCCTGTCCCCACAGCTCCTGCCTCTGCTTGAATACTCTGGCTTCTTGAGTTTCTGAAATATTCCTTCTACTGCCTTCCACCTCTGGACTCACCCACTGTTCCTTTCTAGGACTTCTCGTCAAGCTGACTTTTGCTCAACTCTCCATGTTCGACTCCATGTTGCTTCTTAAGGCGTTCTCCCCAGTGCTCTGGTCTTACATGGTATCTCAGTATTCAGAGCCAGGGACTCTCTTACCTTCTAGGAAGGAGGAGCTAAGAGGCTGCCCCACCACCACCCATGCCTGCTACTCTTAGGATGGCACCTCCTGCAGGGGCTGTCTTCTTGAGTCTAAGAGCCTGCAGAAAATAGTCTCAAGTTACTCTCACGCAAGTCTTGCTGTGCAAGTTCAAGTGGAGGTAGATGGTGCAGGGAGGGAAGAGCAGCAGCAAAACCTCCTTCTTCCTTGCTCAGCAGGGCTGTGCTTCCCCTCCCACAGCTGCCGACTGTGTCCGGCTCTCGGTTCAGAACCTCTCCAAGCTGGCAGACACTCTCCCTGCACCGGAGGTGAGCGAGGCAGTGAGCCTCATCCTGAACTTTGTGAGAGACTCCTACCCCATCTCCTCTGCGCTGCTCCTGGAGTTTGAGAATGGGGAGGGCTACCCTCTGCTACTCAAGGTGCTGCTGCGGTAAGTGGCGGGGCCAGGTGAGAGGGGTGAGAAACACGACTCCCTCAAACTGTGGGGCTCAGAATCTTCATGCCGCTTTGGTGGACGAGAGCTAGCATGTCCTATGAAATCCTAAGAGCATGGCTAGCAAGACCCTCTTCCTGGTCGCAGTGACTGGACATGTAGATAGATGTGGGGATGCCTTCTTTGGGGAATCAACGAGTGACGATAATAGACACTTCAAGTTCCCCAAGTGGTGAACACCGCCAGCATGTTCCACCTTGTAGAGCTCACATGCCTCTCTCAGAAGCCTTCCATGTCTCTTGGAATTTATTCTACCTCGGTGTTTAGAGGGCGGTGTGAGAACTATGCACCAACCTCAGCTCTCCACTGTCAGATGATAGGGAACTAAACAATTAAGTTGTCCTTCGGCTGCTCCTGCTCCATAGCATCACAAATCCACAGAAGGACTAAGTACACACCACCACAGAAGGACTAAGTACGGTAATCTATTAGAAGGACTAAGTGCACACCATCACAGAAGGACTAAGTACAGTAGTCTATCAGAAGAACTAAGTGCACACCACCACAGAAGGACTAAGTACAGTAGTCTATCAGAAGGACTAAGTACACACCACCACAGAAGGACTAAGTACAGTAGTCTATCAGAAGGACTAAGTACACACCACCACAGAAGGACTAAGTATGGTAGTCCATCAGAAGGACTAAGTACACACCACCACAGAAGGACTAAGTATGGTAGTCTATCAGAAGGACTAAGTGCACACCACCACAGAAGGATTAAGTACAGTAGTCTATCAGAAGGACTAAGTACACACCACCACAGAAGGACTAAGTATGGTAGTCTATCAGAAGGACTAAGTACACACCACCACAGAAGGACTAAGTATGGTAGTCTATCAGAAGGACTAAGTACACACCACCACAGAAGGACTAAGTACGGTAGTCTATCAGAAGGACTAAGTGCATACCACCACAGAAGGACTAAGTGCGGTAGTCTAGAGAGATGCCAGTTTGAGAATGCATTTCAGTAAGTTTCCTTCCTTTGGCTACTTCACGGGTCTGCCCCCTGCTTGTTGTTTCTGAGATCAAGTCTCACATGAAGGTCTTACCAGAGCCATGGATTGTGGGAAAGACTCTGTGTATCTCCGGCTGGACCAACTTTTTATTCTGGCTTATTGTATTCAGGGGGTGGGTGCCTAGGTATTAGCACGAGCCCTGGATGGAAACAGAAGTTGGGGAAGCTGCTTCAAGGCAAGGCTAGGCACGTTCCTTTGGGCTTTGCTTGGCCTCTCCTCAATGGAGTGGACCTTAGCAATGTCTTTTGCAGACTTCATGACAGAAGCATGTCTCAAATGCACTGGAGATGATCGGTATGAGAGAAGCTGAAGACTGTAGGTATAGTCTCCGTCTTGATAAGGTTTTAATAAAGAGAAGGCAGCCTTCAAAAGGATGCTGAGTAAGCGTTTCTTTGGGTATACCATCGCTGCATAGTGAGCAACCTGGTTAGTGGCCAGATGGCTGTGACTATGGTGGTGCCCTGGACAGCATTTTCTACAGATTTCTTCGGTTTAGTGGATGGGCATTAGGTTTCTTATAAAAGACAGAAGAGAAAACCAGTGTGAGGAAGCAGCTGTTCCGCTCCTTCCCTTCTTGTCCTGCCTTCCCAGGATCCATGTTTCATACACTTCTGACCTGGAAAGGTCAGAGCTAGACAGAGACTCCAGGGGCACTCCTACCCCATAAGCAGAGCAAAGTATCTTCAGATAAACACTGAAGCTGTCGGCCATAGGCTAGGCATGAGGAAGACCACAGGACTGCACATCTTTCCCATGCTGTCTGAGTTTTCTTTCCTCCTTGGAAACATTGAACCTTCCATTCTGGAGGTGCCCTTTGCTCTGTGAGCCCCTTAAATTCATGTCTTTTGGAAATCCAGCCACAGGAAGCAGCCTTCCTCTAAACCTGTGGACTCTCACAGGTTCCTCTGTGTAGCAGTCTCTACTTACTGACAGAGAGTGGTAGGCTCTGAAGAGCTCCAGTGGGCGTCTGCAACATGAATCTTACAGAACCCGACCCATATGTGATTTGTTCCATCCATATATACATTCTGATAATTGAGTTGAATTTGTAAATTGGGAACAGTAAGAGGCTCCTAACAATAGTTAACAGCAAAATTCAATATTTATTTGTAGCCATATTATAACAAATTAGTTTAAAGCATGATTTTTCTTTTTCTGCAATTCTTAGTTGATCTCTCTTTCTCAGTGAGTGTGCTCAGAATATTTTATTTTATTTTGATAAGGTCTCATGTAACTCACATAACTCAGGCTGGTCTCAAGCTCTCTATACTGCCAAGGATGATCTTGAATATCTGATCCTCTTGTGCACACCTCCTGAATTCTGAGATGATGGACAAACATCACCACGGCTGGCCTTATGCAGCTATGGATCAAAACCAGGTCCCTCTGGATGCTAGACCAGCACTTGACTAACCAGCCTACACCCAAGTTCCAGCTGATGTTTGGAGATGACAAGTGGCAGTGGAAGTTGTAGAGTACACACACAATGAGAGGGAACTACTGGGGGGCCAGAGAGATGGCTCAGTGGTTAAGAGCCTGTGCTTTTGTGGAGGACCAGTTTCAGTCTCAAGCACCTACATGGTGGCTTACAACCATCTGTAACTCCAGTTTCATGAGCTCTAGCACCCTCTTCTGGCCTTTGTGAGGAACACTGTACACAAATGTCACTATCTGGGACCTGACCATGTTTGTCCTGCAGGTATAACGGGGTGACCCAGGGTGTGGTGGAACCCCATCTCGAGGAGCTCATCGAGCTGGTGATGTGGCTGACGACTTGTGGGAGGTCAGAGCTGAAGGTGTTTGACAGCATCACTTATCCTCAGCTTGAAGGCTTCAAGTTCCATCAGGAGGCTTCTGGTGGGTCCTCACTGTGTCTCCAGGTAGCTGGAGAGCGGGTATGATGCCCTGACAAGGCTTTGAGGGTCTCTGAGTCCATTTTCACTTGTCACAAGGTCCGATGTTTCTGTGACCTTCAGAGACATGACCTAGACCCATGGCTATTAGCTCTATGCCTCTTCATCTACTTTCCACCTGTGCAACTTCAGCTTTGGACAAAAAAGCTCATGTTGTGTGGCAAGTGGAAGCAATATTGCTTAACAGAGGCGAAACCCCTAGCAAGTAAGGGAGCAGCCTCTGGAATTCAGCCCCTATCTAGGGGTGTCTTACCCTGTACCATTTGCTTATGCAATGGAGACTGATGACCCTGACTTAGCCATGTAGGCTCAGAGTTGGTGGATTTTCTTCTTAGGATGCTGAACATGAGTTGAGAATAGCAGTAAACACATGGACGCTTTCTGAGCAACTGGGTGCTGGTGTGAACAAATGTTGTCAGCTCCCTGAAAGCCTTATGCAGAGACAACCACACAGATAACAAACCACAGGCCGCTGGATTGGCACATGCCTTACCTCTAGTGGGTCTCTCAGGAAACCCTGCACAGACGTCCCGCCAAGGGAATTTTGAAGGCTAAGTGTGAGCTGTCTAGGCTGAAAGGGAAGGGAAGATTTTAAAGGCACAAAGTACTGCATGGGGAAGAAACAGTGATCTGAGACAGCTGAGTAGGTTTGGAGATGCTAGCTGGGGTAGGGAGTTACGAGCTGTGGGGAGAAGCAGGAGCTGTAACGCTGTAAGAACCAGCTGGGGAAGAGTGCTGGGCAGAACTTAGATCAGAGACAGCTGGTACTGGATGGAGAGCCTCAGAGTTTCACCAAATCCAAGGCAGAAAGACATACAGTCAAGCGCTTTGAACGAGGTATCCTGGGGTGAGAGAATAAGGGTGGAAGAAAAAGCCCCAGTGGGTAAGGAACGTGCATCCCCATCCCTTCAGCTGTCTAGACAGAAATCTGACCTTGCACCGTCATCTACAACATCGCTTGACTCTAGATGATCAAAATCAAATCTCCTGGTCCCACTTTGTTCAGTGGAAATATAAGGTAGACCAATCATCTATCTTGGTTTTCAAAGGAAGACACTGGTTAGATTATTCCCGATAACTTATGTTTATCTATCTCAATAGATCTCAAATACTGTGTGTAGCCACAGACAGGGCAGTTAATGAGACTCTTGCTTCCTTTTTCCCCCCCTGTGCTGCCCTTGGAAATCCTGTGTGGCTCTTTCCCTCACGGACATGTTTTGGTTCAGAGTGGTCATGGCTGGAACACTCAGTCAGCTGCCCATCTTTGGGATGCAGATGCAGCCTGTTCCCCACCACAGTGGCTAAGGATTTTTAGATGTCTTAGATGTGCACTCATAGGAACGAGAGAGAGAGAGAGAGAGAGAGAGAGAGAGAGAGAGAGAGAGAGAGAGAGAGGGAAACGTCAAATGCTGCATCCTTGTGAGAGCACAAGCATGCATTTCTAGGCAGGCAGGCGGGGAGCTAACTTGCAGAACTGCTTTGTTTTTTTCATCCCCAGGGGTGACCGTTAAGAATCTCCAGGCCTTTCAGGTCCTGCAGAATCTTTTCCACAGAGCCAGTGACTCTGTCCTTTGCATCCAAGTGCTTCTGGCCATCAAGACCATGTGGGCCTGGAACCCTCGCAATTTCTTCCTGCTGGAGTGGACCCTGCAGCCCATCTCACAGTTTGTAGAGATCATTCCCCTGAAGCCCACCCCGGTGCAAGAACACTTTTTCCAGCTGTTGGAGACTCTGGTGTTCAAGCTACTCTATGTGCCACATGAGGTCCTGGCTAAAGTGCAGAGTCTGATCAAGGACAGCCAAGAGCTCTCCTGCACCCTCGTGGCCTTGCGAAGCATCCTCAGGATCACAGCCAGTGACCGGCTCTTCACTGACATCTTCCGGGACTCAGGACTACTAGGCCTGCTGCTGGCCCAGCTACGGAAACAGGCCAAGATCATGAGGAAGTCAGGTGTGTCTTCAGAGGGACGGGCAAGGGGAATGAGGTTACCATTAATCCAGGCTGGTCAATCTGACTACCCTGCAGGGAAACAGAGCCTGGGAACACGTGCGTCATATTGTGATGGATAGACAAAGGAGCTCTTAGGGTTGGAGCTTCACAAAGAACAGGCACTCTCCAAGTCTTCCCCAGGTGACTGGGGTGAGAGGTGAGAGGTGAGAGGTGAGAGGTGAAGGGACAGACACCATTTTAAGTGAACTACAGAAATGAACTCAGGAATCCTTAAGTTACTCCTTGCTGGGTATTAAGGTGAAAACCACCAGGGACTCTGATCCTTCAGTAAATCAAAGGGGTACTGGGAGCCTGGAGAGATTTAGGCTTGGGGGAGTTCTTATGGGATCTCCTGGGGTATGACCTTGTGGTCTCCCACTGAGAGTGGGGTCTGTTGACCCAGCACTCTCCTCAGTCCTGATGGACTATACACTTACTTTACCATGCCTCACACTGTCCCCCCTGGGGACACTTTGCATAGAGCTTTGAGATCCTCACCTCCAGGGATTTACAACTAGAAGCAAGGCACAAAGTCTCTTCCCCCTGTTTCTCTTGGTTTGCTCAAATCTGTCACTTCCTGCTGCCCTTGGGAGACCAGCCTGGAGGTGGGGCATCAGGACACAGGGATCTAGCTGCCTACCTTATCCCTCCATGCCTTTCCCTTCTCTCCTTCCCCTTTGCTGCACTGGCTGGACAGGTCTGGGAGCTGCTCCAGCCACCAAATGCTTTTGGAATTCTGCTTCAGACTTTAGTCAACATTGCTAACCTGTCTGTCTTCTGCTTCTTGGAAGGAAAGAAGCTGAGGGAGAGCATGTTAATGTGGGAGCCTGTCAGCCTCAGCTGGAAAAATGGCTGCGTTATAAACAAGGCAGTCTTCTCCTGTTACCTCACTTCTATGAGACCAAGGGCACTGGTCTCATAGGAATGAAAGAAAACGCACCCACCTTTGGCTGTGGCCTGTAAAAGGTGCCCAGGAATTCCTGCACACAGCATCTCTATCATTTCAGTATTGATCTGTGGAAGGTTGAGCCTTCAGGAGTTCAGGAAGGAGCTGTGTCCTACCCAGAGTATTTGCAAATAGGGTGAGGATTTAGGACACTATTTTTCCAGGACACTTTTCTCTGTATAGGCCTTTAGAGAGACCAAGCCTTGATTCTGCACTTCTTTCTCCTGCTTGGTAGTTTTGGCCTGTTTTCTGCTACTAGTTATAGCAACAGTAAAGACTAGAAAATGTATAAAGAATAGATGTCTGCTTGCAGTCCAATGAGCCACCAGAGAGATATCTTCCCAAATAGGAGTTTATTTGGCCTATGGCTCTGGTGTTGGGAAGTCCGGTGTCATGGTGCCAGCATGTGGGGAAGGCCTGTTGCTCTATAATACAGCAAAGGGCACTAAATGGCAAGACAGAGCAATGCTGCCAGTGTATACACCCATCCTCATGATGTCATCCAACGCCAGCATCCGGCGAATGTACCTCTAAATACCATTAATGTCTGAGTTAGAGACTACGTTTCCAGCACAGGGCTTTGGGGGAAGCATTCCAACCGTAGCTAGTGTCTTGCCTTCAAACACATCAGCTCCCTTGGTTTCCTTGTGTTTACAGGGAAGGCACTACATAGTCTCACTGAGTGTTCTTCTGGTACCCTAGACAGATGATGCTTTTCAACAGCTTAACATCAGATTCACTTTTCCATCTGACCCCAGGCTTACAACCATTCCCCAAAGAGTTTAGCTCTTTCTGTGAGCTAGTTTCCAGCCTTCCTTTGTGCTTAGCATTTTTAAATGTGACCTATTGATTCTTACGCACTCTGTGTCTGATAAATAAATTCTTCTTGTTCTCATTCATTTACTTGTTTTTAATTCTCCAAATAGGAGCTAAATTTTCAATTTGTTTCAGTGCTTTCTCAGCACTGGGGATCAGAGGTGGACGAATTTGACCTGATTGGGGCCCCAAGGATCTAGTGGCCTGTCTACCTGTTCCAGATTCCCTCCAGTTGCATTTTAGCTCAGCTAAGGAGCTGGCGGTTGTCCCTTCTAGACATGAGTGCCGGGCTATAAGGGGAAGATGAGGGTTGATTTGGCATCAAGAGCAGAGTGCTCCTTTCAGAGGGGCTGCTGCAGCAGGCTCATGGCTTTACCTGGGAACATGCTAGAAACAAGAATTACCTGGTCTCATTCAACATCTAACCCAGCAGCTCTGAGCAAGGGGCTCACACAGTCTTTTGGCTGTCCAGATTTTTCATGTGCTCAAACTGAGAACCAGTGATGTTAGTTAGGGTTTCCAGGGATGTATCTTCAGAATTGGGGTATATGCTCCCCTCTAACGGGACCATTGCACTCCCATCCTCCTTAGGAAGGTAGAACCCCAAAGGAGAAAGAGACTATGGATTGTCCCATGTAGACTTAGTACATATGTCTATTTTTAAACGTGGCAGGAAACAAAGAGTGCAGTCCTGGCGTGCAGGATCCGGAGAGGGAACTCACCTGCGTGATGCTGAAGACTGTGGTCGCGCTTCTGCAAGGTTCTGTTCGAAATGCAGGTAATGCTTGTTCTAACCTCACCCTGGCAGTCTGCAACGAAACGTGAACTGTGAGTTATTCCTGAGCATTCAATGGTGGTGTTCAAGGGAGAGTCGGTATCAGCGTGGTGGCTAATGTCCATGTGCCGACTGCTGGTCATTATCCACACAATAGACACTTTGGAGAGTTGGAAGGAAAAGCTTTTCTTGTGGTGGGGATGCAGTGCCAAGGCCCACCTTTCTCTGGCACATCCTATCTGTCTTGTCTCTAGTTGTCCTCAAAGACCACGGCATGGTGCCCTTCATCAAGATCTTCCTGGATGATGAATGCTACCGGGGTTCCGCCCTCAGCATCTTGGAGCAGCTCTCAGTCATCAACGCTGAGGAGTACATGAGCATCATTGTGGGGGCTTTGTGTTCGTCTACTCAGGGGGAGCTGCAGCTGAAGCTGGATCTTCTCAAGGTGAGGTCAAGTCCTCCTTTGCGATTGGCCCCCTCAGACCTATGCACCAAGTGACTCACGGTCGGTTGTTCATGCTGGGTTATTGTCCTGGATAGGTAGATAATTGTACCAGGCAGTTTTAGCTGCTGTAACAAATAAGCCCCACATACTTATCTGCCTGGCATATACATTTCATGAGACAAGGTCTCGTGTAGCTCAGACTGGCATCAGGCTCACTATGGAGTCAAGGATGATCTTGATCAAGGAGCTCCTAATCCTCCTGCCTCCACCTCACAAGTGCTGGGATTCCAAATGGGCTTGCCCGAATCTGACCTTACATTTCTTTTTATGAAGAATCAGTGAATATTTGGGATTGCAATTCAGGAACAGCTGTCATGCAGGGACTTGACTCAGCTGAAAGATAAGGTAAGGCAGGCTAGGAAGAATGGCACAAGAGATCCTCATTCAGGCTGGGGACTAACACACTCTAGCTTCAGTTTTCTTTGGGCAGACTTTTCAGCAGGAGTCAATCAGATGCAGGGGGTGATGGGAAGTGTAGTTCTTGGCTAGGCAGCAACTACCAGGCACCTCTGTAGATCATGAAAGTGGGGTGTATGTTAGTGGTAGCTTGACAGGTGCTCTGCTGACTCCATTTATCGAGCATCAACCAATGAGACCGGGTCTGGCGAGAGTGTTTGGGATACACATTAGAATGAGACATAGCCCTTGCTATCTGGGGTCTTAGGGTCCAGCGTTCATAATACATGAGTTGGATCATACCTGAGGGAATGTGGTAGGTGCTCTGGGTAGATACCTGATGGGTACTGGTGGCTGTGGAAAGAGAGCTAGAAGAGAGGACAGAGCAGTTTCACTTGGTCTGGGGGCTCCCGAAGGAGAGCATGTGAGCTAGAACAGAAGCTAAAGAGAGCCAAAGCCGTAGGGGCAGGGACACCAATGGACTAGTGAGGCTAGGCTACCACATTTGCACAGTAGAGAGAACTATTTACTTTTGTAATATTGTCAATAACCATCAAATTATCTTAAAGTAGCTGAAGAAATATGTACTATATTAATTTACCATCCTTTTATCATTTTGTTTTTGCTGGTTTTTCTTTCTTCTTTCGTGGCTTATACCTTTTAAAATTTTTCTTTTGGAACTGGTGTGGTGGCACGTTCCTTTAGTCCCAGCACTCAGGGTTCAGTGGCAAGCAAATCTCTCTGAGTTTAAGGCCCGTCTAATATATAGAGAGAAGTCCAGGCTAGCCAAAGCTATAAACATACGGAGACCTTGTGCTTCCACAAGGAAACAAACAAACAAACTACCCTTTTAATCGATCCATAAATTAACTTGTCTTTCCAATTATGAGCCTGAGTCTTTAATGGTTGAGCCATCAACTGGTAATTTTTTTTTAAAGACAATTCTCCTTTGTTTTATGCTGTTTAAGTGACAGGATGTAAATGTAAATATACCCCCTAGATTTAAGCAGAAATTGTCACCTCTCTGTGAGATACGACCCAAGAGAAACACATTCTTGTCTTCTGAGGTTGCCATCGCTGGTTACTGAGCAACTTTATGTAAAATGTAAAATTACCCTGACATCTAAACTGAACAGGCTTAGCTATGGGTTTCTCTCTCTCCTTTTTAATGTGAGGGGTGTGGTGTTTCGGTCTCTGTGTCTAATTCTCTGCAGACATTTGAGGGAGTTGTTCCTGTTATCACGTGGCCTGGCCTGAAGTACAAGGTAGTGCCATATCATTCCAAGGGGCTCAAGAGAAAAGGACATCGTGGTGATAATTATTTGTTTCATGAACCGTCAGAGCTCGAGCAATGATTTAACTACAGGGCAAAAACTGAGTGAAGGAGATGACTAATAAACAGAAAAGGAAAGACAGATGTCGTCGTTTGAAGGACGCATTAATGCCACAACCATGTGAGCTAAGACAAACCTAATGAGGGCTGGGTGGGGCTCTGTGGCAGAGGGCTTGCCCAGCATGAGGGAGGCCCCAGGATCCAATACCTAGCACCAGAGAAAGGCGAAGAATCCGTTGAAATTTAGTTCTGGGAAAGACCTGAGATTAATCCAGGCTAGTTTTCTCCTGTTTGAAGCAGAAGCATCCAGAGGGCTTCAGTCACTACATCACTCAAATGACAAGCCTAGCAACCAAGAATGGATCTGCTGCTCCACATGGTCAAGCTTTTGATGGCAGGATTTGCATGTTCTGATAGGAGCAGGGAAGGTAGGACCAGAGCCAGGACTTTGGTTTTCCATTGGGTACAGGATTATTTCTGATATGTTTATAGTGAAATCCAGACAGATCCACAGAGAAGAAAGCTACACTCTCACTCTGCTGAGAAACAGAAAGGAGCTTTCTATCCAACGTGGGGAAGAGCGTTCTGTCTTGCTCATGGCGAGTTTGTCTTGTTTACTATGTAGCCCAGAGGCATCTTATTGGAGAGCTAGCCCCTGGGTAATAGGACGGAACTTACTAGAATTAGCAATGCAAAGCCATTATGGTGTTTTACAGATTCAATATAATTTCAGAAACACAGCATCAAGAGAGTTCATAAGGAACGAGCCCTCTGTGAGTTCATTTAACAAAGTCAGAGCCCACGGGCTCTCCTCCCGCCTTCTCCTCACTCTGAGGCTCTGCTGGGCAGTTAGGAGGCCTCAGGAGCTGCTGTCACCCTCAGTGGACTAGGACTGCCACATACCGCTGTGCAGTGGGTGGAAGAGAAGGCTGGGTCCCCGGAGCCTAGCCTGGATTCTGAGTAGTAGCTAGTGAATGTTTGCTGATATCTGGTATGGGATCTGTGATTGTTTTTAAACCATCTGAGAACTCCCTGTATCTACATCCATGTGAAGCGAGCTCTCTCTGGCTGGATCACCATTTCAGGAGCTGAAAGTTGGCTGTTCCCAGGGCATGGGGTTTGTGTAGAGGGTCAGATAGAGGGTGAGGGGGCCATCACGAAGTGTTGGGACCCCAGGCAAGGAGGCAGGCAGTGTCCTTGCCATCTCTGGAGGGCAGTCACATCACACATATGGCAAAGACCACCTCAGGGTAGATGTTTCTAGAATCTAGTGGCACTTCCGTACCAACACCAAACTGTGCGACTACACCACCAGTTCTGGCAAAGGATAACCGAGTTAGAGGATAATGTAAGCAAATGAATTTCCTCCCTGTGGCCAGGGGGCTGTGATTGGGTTATGCACAAATTCAGATTGATTTGCTAATATACATTTAGCTGTTCGACTCTGGGCTTAATCACATCTCCTCCCCAGTCTTCTAGCATGACACATGGACAATTACGAGGAGTAACAAATAACGGGGTGTGAAATAAATCCTGTTAGCCCTAACACAGTTAGCACCGCACAGCAGACATCAATTTTATAGATTCAGGCTAGAGGAATACTAACTCAGAGCCGATGACACAGTAACTGAGTTAAGAACGGGAAAATGTGCTTAAGGCTGACCTTTCTTGAAGTGTGTCAACCCTACCCTGATTACTTTGACTTCCGTTGATTCGATTTATCCCTTTCGGCAGACTCGGAACCCCGTGTGATGCATGATCGCGCAAAGTTGAATGACAGTAATGGAGACCCCTCCTCCCGGGCCCCCAGCTCCTGACTAATCATTTCCCGAAGTCCCGAAATATTTATTTTCCTTTATGATAGAAATGTTTCTCTCTAGTTGCTATGAAATTAAGCCTTTGTAATTGGATTTTGGACTCTTTACTTTATGACTCTGCAAATATGAAATTAACCCCATCCCAAGAAATAATAGAGCAGTCTACATTCTAATGAGATTACCCCCATTTTAGATAATGACCTGGAATTTAATAAATCGAACAAAGCAACAATTAAGGGCAGCCATACCCCTCCCAACCAGAGGGAAAAAAGTGGCCGTCTAGGTGACACCCACTGAGAGACCCAGATCATGGGTAAAAATTACAGTTGGATTGATTCTCTTTTAAAATATCTGTTCTTACCACTCTCGGAAGGATGGATGGAACTCTTCTTAGCCATGTGTGGCATCAGGTTAGACCACTGGAATTTGCTTCCTATGGGGGGCCAGGGAGTGTTCCAAGACCATCCAGTGATCAATTAGCTACACTCTATGAAGTTTTCCCTTTTGCACTGGTTTGTCATTGTCCCCTTTTGCATCTGCTTTGGCCCATGTCATATGACAAACAAAGGGCTTTCCTCATTCCTTTTGCTTGCGCCTACCTCCTAGCAGTCATGAGCCACTAGAAACTATGAGAGAAACTCGTTCTGTCTGACACTGGCACTTAGGACCTTTTCTAACGTCTTGGTGACTAACTCATCTTTCCATGGCACATATCCCATGACCGGACACAGAGTCAGTCTCACATAAGTAGACTAACTTACATGCTCGTGTAAAGTACATTGCTGTGTGGATTGTCGCTTAGAAGGAAGAAGTGTAAACTTAAATCCACTTCAGAGTGAGAGTGAGTTTTCTGTTTAGCTGAAGCGACGCTTCTTGGTTGGGAGAGAGTTGTTCATGCAGAGAGGGGTCTCCAGAGGTAATGGTAGGTGGCTGTGACTGTCTGTACAGACTGGGCCTGGCCTAGTATGTCCCATAAGCTTTCACATTTCCTGAGTATCAACCTTTCTGGAGGAATCTTGCTCTGACCCCTTCATCCATACTTGTCTTGAAGGGCTGGTCTGTGTCTTGGGTTTTCGAGTACCTAGGTTTCCCTCTCTGTTGGCCTTTATCATCCACATCCTAAGCCATGCGATTAGGTCACAGCATTGGCTCTAGGCCCAAAGTGGGAGTCTCCTTTTCATTCTTAACCTTTGAACCATATCTTAAACTTCCCAAAGATGATTTTGAATAATGCCCCTTTCCTTGATTCAGTACAGCACTTTCTGTCTTTCTGCCTCCAGAGCCTACTACAGAGGCCACCCACTATCCAAAAATGTGTCAGAGACGTCTGGTCTCAGATGTGTTCTGGTGCTATCTCTGAGGTCAATACACAGGGCCATAGGCTTTAAATATTTATGTAAACTCATCCACTCCTGCATTCCCTCCCTCCCCCTCTTCCCTCTTTTCTTTCTTTCTTTTCATTCTCTTTCTTTTCTGTATGTGGAATGTATAACCATGTATGGTGGGCAGTAAACGTACTTTGTGCATGCTCTGTGAAGATTTGATTTTACAGGGAAATAAATTTGCCTGTAGACGCCTCAGCAAGTGGAGGGTCTTGGGTTCTGTGTGTGCACTGACTACTTCAGCTACATTTCCCACACAGCATCTAGGCTGTCTGCTATCCATACAACTTAGATATTATGATTTATAACAGCCTAACCTTATGATTTATAACAATAGCAAAATTCAGCCATAAAGTCGCAACAAAGTAATTTTATGGTTAGGGGTCACCACAACGTGATGAACCTTATTAAAGGAGTAGGTTGAGAGGAGTAGTTACTGTGTTAGGCTTGTCCTGCCTTTTGGAAATCCTCCACTTTATAACCAACATCTGATGAGTAGACTGTCTTTCCCCTCTCCTCATGTGGCAGAGCCCGGCTGCTTGTATGGGGGCGGGGTAAAGGATAGCCAGTGGAAGCTTTAACAATGTACAATGTCACTGTGCATCTCCTTCACATTGGAGAGATGGCACTTTCCTCACCCAGAGAATTAAATGCGGCTGAATTCTACTGGGGTGAGCAAGCCTGGTGTAGTTCCTAATCAAGTGGACTCCCAGTTCGGTGGAGAGCTGAGACAACTTCCCAGCTGGTCAGTCAGTCTGTCTGCCTGTGTCTGTCTGTCCCTCTGTCTCTCTCTGTCTCTGTCTCTCTCTCTGTCTCTCTCTCTGTCTCTCTCTGTCTCTGTCTCTCTCTGTCTCTCTCTGTCTCTCTCTGTCTCTGTCTCTCTCTCTCTCTCTCTCTGTGTGTGTGTGTGTGTGTGTGTGTGTGTGTGTGTGTGTGTGTAAGAGATATGTTCTCGGGGCTGGGGATTTAGCTCAGTGGTAGAGCGCTTACCTAGGAAGCGCAAGGCCCTGGGTTCGGTCCCCAGCTCTGAAAAAAAGAACCAAAAAAAAAAAAAAAAAAAGAGAGAGATATGTTCTCAGGATGGGGTGAGGGCTGTGGACCAGGGGTCAAAAAACTCATTCTAGAGTAGTGGTTCTCAACCCTCATAATGCTACAACCCTTTAATATAGTTCATCACATTTTAGTGACCCCAACCATAAAATTATTTTGTTACTTCATAACTGCAGTTTATCTACTGTTATAAATCATAATGTGAATGTCTGATATGTAAGGATATCTGTATGCGAACCCCCACCCCCCCCACGCCCCAAATTGTCATAAAGGTTGAGAGCCTCTGGGAGGAAAACACATTTATGTGGAGACACCAGCAGGTCGATGGACCCTTAAAGACTGCCCTTTAAGAAAAGGCACATGTGGGCAACCTAAAGAAAAAACTGAGCAAACAAGGTTGATATCACAATGTGTGAGAACTATCCATCCAGTTTGCCTAGTCTCTGGCATTTGTGACGAACAGCGCTGCACCGTGGTGGGTGAGCTCGTTGGTGGTCTTGACCTGCCTGCTGGATTTCACATATTTTCTTTGCTCTTTCAGTCTCTGCTCCGGATCCTGGAGACACCCAAGGGCCATGCTGCATTCCGTGTCTCCAGTGGCTTCAATGGGCTACTGTCCCTGCTTTCTGACCTGGAGGGGTCCCTCCAGCTGCCTGCAGTGACAACATGCAGTGCAGTGTCCCCCAGCCAGACCCTGGAGCTGGTGTTGCATACCCTTTGTGTGGTGTCTGCTGCTCTGCACTTGGACCCTGTCAACAAGCACTTCTTCAGGAGCAATGGGCTCTTTGAGAAGTTGGCCGAGGACCTCTGTCTGCTGGGCTGTTTTGGGGCCCCAGAGGAAGAAGGCGCTCAACGGTACTCTTCATCTGACATGAAAGCCAGGCCCTTCGTGGATTTACTGAGCGGGGCCTTTTCCTCCAGCTGCCAGTTCCCACCCAGGGTGCAGAGCTGCCTACAGATTCTCAGCTTCCTAGAAAGCATGGCCGGTGGTACCCTCCACCTGCACAGAGACCTGATGGAGCCATCCAAGGCTGGGCAGGTGCCTTCTTTGGATGCCGGAAAGGGAGAGCCTGGGAGCCGCCAAGGCAAATTCAAGCAGTGGCCAGACCCGGAGGAGAGGTTAGAACTGGGCTGGCTGCTTCTGTTTTGGGGTCATCAGTGGATCTGTGGTCCATTCCTTTGTTATACAGATATCCCTGTGGGTATAATGGGTAGGGGAGCTACAGACTGGGTGTGCCAGAGTTGTCAGACTTTAAGTCACTTGGAGGACTCCAAGCTCCTCTATCCTGGGGCCTAATAGCAAATTTAACCCAAGTCAGCATAGACCTGGAATTATCTGTGGATTTGTGCAAGAGCCTGCAAGGCTTTGGATGTCTTGAAGGCAAGAGCAGGCCACCATGGAGACAGATTTTCTCCTCTGGGATCCTCCTCCTTGGAGTTGTGGTGTTTAGGTGGGTCTTCCTGGGTATTCAGGCTGCCCTGGCCTCTGTGGCCTCATCTCCTTCACAGAGCGCCGCCAGGGGATTGGGTGAGCTCTTTCAGTTTTTAGGACAGAAGCCACTGGTCCTACCACAGGGCTTTTCTTCGTCTTTTGTATCACTAGTATCTGTTCCTAGCAAAGACTACCTCCTCCTTTCCACAAGCTGTACCTCTCAAAGGCTCAGACTTTAGCAAATACGTTTGACTGCAGAAGAACATAGTCACGTGGCAAGGAATGTGAGGACCCAGGCCAACAAATTTGGGGGCGGTCAGGGAGAGGAAAGATCATGTTAATGTCTTAACATTTATATTTAATTTGCATACAAAGTAACATGTTTCTTTAGGATAATTTCATATATAACTTACTTTTGTCTGATTCTCTTTTCCCCATCTCCCCAGCCCATATCTCACTATATCTTCTCCATTCCCAAAATCCCCTTCTACTTGGATTACTTATATATACATATATATATATATGCATGCATGTATATGCATATATAATATTTCCTTGCTATTGTAAATAAAGCAGTCCTAAACATGGATGTGACAATATCTCCATGGTGGGACATAGAGTCCATTGGGAACGTGCCGAAGAATGTCATAGCTTGATTTCTGTCATGGTTGTCTAAGTTTACTTCTCCACCAGCAGTGATTGTCAGTCCATTTCTAGTCACAAAGTCACCAACATTTGTTATCAGGTTTTGTTTGGTTTTAGTTTTTGGTTTTGGTGATAGGTCTTCTGAACGGGGTGAGATGGAATCTTCCAGAAGTTTGAATTTGCATTTCTCAAAAGGTTAAGAATACTTATTTTCTTTCTAATCGTTGGGAGATAGTTTTGCTCAGTATGCAGTTTGGACCAATAGCTGTCTTCTTGGAACACATAAAAGCTACTGCTTTTGATTGTGGCTGTTAACTAATTTTCTCTTTGGAAAATCTTTGTCAGTGCTGTAAATTGACGTTTTGTCTTTATTTGCTTTCTTTAAAGAGCTGCACTATTCCTGCTTTGTAGTTTCACTTCATATATCCTGGTGTGGATCATTTTGAAGCTTTATTCTGCTTGATATCCATGGAATTACTATATCTGGAAATCTCTGTCCATCATCAATTCTCATGTTATTTTTATTGCCCCTTTCTAACCTTTTAAAAGTATATGCTACAGATATTTGGACCTAAGACAGATGTGTGCCTCACTAAGCCATTCTTCCCTCTAAGTCTCAGCCTCTCTCCTCCCCTCCCCTCCCCTCCCCTCCCCTCCCCTCCCCTCCCCTCCCCTCCCCTCCCCTCCCCTCCTCTCCTCTCTTTATCTCTTGGTACTCGTTCTTCCCAAAGTATGCTGGTGTCTCTTCCGGTTCACCAGAGTCTCCTACTAACTGTACCTAATCTGATGTATACCACTAGCAATTTAGGCTTTGTTTCAAAATTTAAAGGATGCAATTCACACATGTACAGGTGTGCATGAGTACGAACAAGCACGCGTGTGCACACGTACGCGCACACACACACACACATACACACTCACTCACGAGTCTCATGCACATGTGTGCACATAACACAGAGACACGAGTACTTCTTGGTCCTTTACAGGTCAGCTTCATGGTCTTACGGTCCTTTTCCTGGGCTCACATTTATGTCTCCCTTATTTCTTCAACCACGTGGATCACAATGATTTTATCTTCTGTGTCCTTTGCGAGTCTGGTTCTATGTCCATGGCTGTCACCGACGGCTGCTTGTGTGCAGCGTCACTTCTAATTGTATCTCATAAGGTCTCCATGAACGTGATCCCTCCCTGGCTTCCTCCGCTTACTGAAGCTCTAGAAATGCCTGCTGGAGTTTGCGGCCATCTTTTATCAGCCAGGCTGCCAGACCCTGATGCTCTGCTCTCTTGGCTCTGTGTTGGGGAGCGTATATTCTCAGTGAATCCAGATCTCTGCATTCCTGGGGAGTGCTCAGAGGAGGCCTCTGCCGGTGACCTGAGGCCTCCTATGTTAGCTTGGTATTTTGGGAAGCTCGTTCAGCTTATCTACCAGCCCTTGAAGGGCGTGCTCGTTAGCATCAGATAACACTGAGCGAGTGGGGAGAAGCAGCAGTCCACGATGACTGTCTCTAAGAATGAACTCCAATGTTTATTGATCTCATCTCATCTCCTCCCACGTTCTAGAATTTTACAGTGAGGAAAACAAGCCTAAGAAAGAGGAACACAGCCTAGGGTCATGTCTGAGAGTCAGAATATGAACCTAGTTCAGTTCCAAAGGGGTGTGTGTGTATGTGTGTGTATGTGTGTATGTATATGTGTGTGTATGTGTATATGTGTGTGTATGTGTGTGTATGTGTGCATGTGTATGTGTGTGTGCATGTGTATGTGTGTATGTGTATATGTGTGTATATGTGTGTGTATGTGTGTGTATGTGTGCATGTGTATGTGTGTATGTATATATGTGTGTGTATGTGTGTGTATGTGTGCATGTGTATGTGCGTGTGTATGTGTGTATGTGTGTGTACGTGTATATGTATATATGTGTGTATGTGTGTGTATGTGTGCATGTGTATGTGTGTGTATGTATATATGTGTGTGTATGTGTGTATGTATGTGTACGTGTATATGTATATATGTGTGTATGTGTGTGTATGTGTATGTGTGTGTATATGTATATGTATATGTGTGTGTATGTGTGTGTATATGTGTGTGTATGTGTATGTGTGTGTATGTGTGTGCACGTGTGTATGTGTGTATATGTGTGTGTATGTGTGTTTGTGTGTATGTATATATGTGTATGTGTGTGTATGTGTGTGTGTGTATGTGTATGTGTGTGTATGTGTGTATATGTGTGTGTATGTGTATGTGTGTATGTGTATGTGTGTATGTGTATGTGTGTATGTGTATGTGTGTGTATATGTGTGTATGTGTGTATGTGCGTATATGTGTGTGTATGTGTGTATGTTTGTGTGTATGTATATATGTGTATGTGTGTGTATGTATGTGTGTATGTATGTGTGTGTATGTGTGTATGTTTGTGTGTATGTATATATGTGTATGTGTGTGTATGTATGTGTGTGTGTATATGTGTGTATGTGTGTATGTGGGTGTATGTGTGTATATATATGTGTGTGTGTATGTGTGTGTATATGTTTGTGTGTATGTGTGTACACATACATATGCATGCTTTGTGCATGTTTTCTTCCCACAGTAGTGGTGCTGAGCTGCCAAATCCATCTCTCACTGTGTCCCGAGAAGCTGGTGTTTAACGCTCAGGTTTTATTCTACAGGGTGCGCAGCCCTGCTTCTTAACAAATGACAGATGTGTCGGTGTCCACCTAGTTTCCTAATTTTAAAATGTGTTAAGAGCTACATTTCAAAAAGAGAACATTTTCCCTCAGTAAGACAGATGGATGGCCTTGACCTTTCCTGGTGTTTAAGAACAGGAAGTGAAACTCTGGGTTTCCAGAGAGCCATGGTGCGGAGGACAAGGTCAAGGGCTGACTGGGACATACTGGCAGGCTGTCCATCCATCTTTTCCCTACCCTGGACACGGGATCTTCTGGGGCAAGAAGCTTCTCTCTTCTGCAGTGCCGACCCAGTCTCCAGGGATTCAGGGAAGAGGGTATGAGAGGGGCTGGCTCTGTGCCTTAGTGTTTCCTGGGCTCACCAAGTCTGCCTGCTCTTCACTTTCCGGACTACGTGGTTGGTCCTGGTGAGATAAGGGTTTCAGAGGATAGCAGAGCGTTGGAAGTGTCACAGCTGATGCTTTCTGGGCAAGCACGTGCCTGGTTCTTTGCTGGCCTCTTCACAGCAAGACTCCACTTAACACGAGTAGTATCTACAACTTAAGAAACCGTCTCATAGAACAGAAGATAGAAGTTTCCAGAGAGGTGACCGAGTAGGTAAAGGCCCTTTCCACCAAGCTGTACGACTTGAGTTCAATTCCTGGGTCTCACTTGGTGGAAGGCAAGAACAAACTCCCTCAAGTTGCATACCATGAAATGCATCCCCCACAATAAATAAATTTTTAAAAACTTTAAACAACATCTTTAAAATAACAATAAAATAGGAGTTACATATTCTGTAATCCCAAAGTATACCTGTGATTTCCCAAGTCCCTAAAGTGCCATTTCTGTGAAGAAGCATGCCATATACAGTATAGAAGCACATATACACAGGATACACATGATACACACATCGCATGCTATGTGCACACAACACACAGCACACCACAGAACTCAACGATTTGCGGTGCATGTGTAGATGTGCTCTGGGAATGTCGATTGGATGATCTTCCCGGATTGGCATCTCCTAGATGCTGTTGTCTGGGAGCCACTGGGCACCTGTCACCTGGCACTGCACAATGCAACTGCACATCAGTAAAATAGGGAATGTAATATGGCTCTGGGGTCCCCCCGCACCCCATCGAGGCCTTCCTATTTTCCACAGACAGTGCTGGGTATAGAAGTCTGCAGATAGGCTTGTGATGTGACGTAGATGGGGAGCTACAAGAGTCACTGTCTGTGGCTGTGTCTTTTAGAGTCCAGAAGGAAGTCCCTACCATTCAGGAATCTTCCTCTTCTTCATCGTTCGCCTCTTACTTAACCTTTGACCTCTTCCACTCGGGCAGGCCTTTGGGACTAATTTTGATTCCTTATATCTGTCAAAGCGGCAATGCTAAATACTAACGACTGAGCTTAAGTTGTGGCTGTAGTTTGTGTTCATAAGAGGACATGATTTCAATGCTCTTTGACAAGCACTGGGCCGTGGAAAGGTTTCAGTGGTGTTCTGCAGAGAGGCCCTATGGACTGCCCCTTTCTTGTCTTACTTTGCTGTTGGTCATCTTGTAGCTCTGTTCTAATAATTCCTGCTTGAACAGTGTCTCCTTAGGAATATAAAGTAAATTTCTCAATCTCTCTTTCTCTCTGTCTTCTCCTCTCACTCTGTGTGTGTGTGTGTGTGTGTGTGTGTGTCTGTGTGGTATGAGTGCAGGTTCTTATGGAGGCCAAGGCATGTATCCCCTTGGAACTGGAGTTACAGACCATTAAACTACCTGGCAAGTGCACTTGGAACCAAACTCTGCAAAAGCAGCCAAGTGTGTTTAGCTGCTAAGCCATCTCTCCAGCTCCAGGAAGCAGTTTTTTTAAAAATTCCTACAGTGATTGGTAAGCGAAACAGAGTAGAGCATCTGCCCTGAGGCAGTTGGTGTCTCCTCCTTTGCTAACGTCTTACACATGTGCTGATGTGTACTAAGGTGGAATTCACAGTTGTCGGGACAGTGCAGTGGTGTTTCATTCATTCACAGTGTTGGGGGGTGACTTCCTTTATTGAGGTCCCAGATATTTTGACCACTCCTAAGTTATGCCCAAATGCATTCCCTATTCCTTCCCTTTACCCCTAGGCAGTCAACAGTCTGCTTTCTAGCTCTGTTTTTTCACCTATTCTGAGTATGGCACAGAAACAGAAAAAATGTCGGTGGTCCTTTCTTTAGATATGGCTTCTATCACCCGGGCTAATATTTTTAAAGTTCATTCATGTAATGGGATGTAAAATTCCTCTTTCCTGCTTAGAGGATGAACACTATGCCACTGTGTGCACACACCAAGGTTTGTCTACCCTCGTAAGTGTTAGGGGACCCCTGATTGCGTCCACCTTTTGGACACTATAAACAGCGTTCTGTGAATATTTATGTTTAAGTTTATATTTCTAATCTTGATGCTAGTGATCTTAACTCTCTGAGGAACTGCCAACTGTCTTTCTCCACTGCAGCTGAGGCAGCCCTACCTCCCTCCCTCGGTGACCTATGAGGGGCCCAGTTCTCTGAATGCTTGCCAACGTTAGTGTTCCTTTAAAAGAGCATTTTAGTGAGTGCACAGTGGCCATTCGAAGCGATTTGATTTCCCCCTTTGGCTAATGATGGTGACTATCTTTTCTGGTGTTTATTGGCTGTCTGTGTATTTTTTGGGAAAATGTCCAGTTAAGACCATGGGCTGTTTAAATTGGGTAAAAACCATAAACATTTTGTTGCATGGTGCAAGCTCTTTATTGTTTTATTTACTGCAGATATTATATCATCGTCACATAGATTGTTTACAAATATTTTCTCCCACTCTATAAGCTGTTCTTCCATGTAATAGTGATGTAGGAAAGGTTTTAATTTTGGCCAAGTTTTATGTTCTTTCTTGCCCTCTTTGCTTGTGATTTTGCCGTTGTAGCTGGGTCCGTGGTCATATCGAAGGTCATCTACCTTGATGTTTTTCTGCAAGCTTTACGATTTCAGTTCTCATGCCGTATCATTGACCCATTTAAATCACCTTCTGCATATGGTGTGGAGTATTGGTCCTCTCTTTCACATGTGGCCATCCAGGTGTCCCAGCATAATTTGTTGAAGAGTCCTCAGTGGGGTGGTAGCCTTGTTAAAGTCAGATGGCAGTAGATATTTAAGTTCGTTTCTGTATCCTTAAATCGATTTCACTGTTTTCTGTGTCTTCCTAGTGCGAACAACCACACTGTTTTGATTTCTGTAGCTTTGTTGTAGGTTCTAAAGTGAGCAAGTGTGAGCTATGCACCTCAGTTCTCTTGTGGACAATGACTTTAGTGCTTAGGGTTTCTTCCAGTTCTCCAATTGGCCCTTACTTTTGGGCACCATAGGCTGCTCTGCCATTTGTCATGTTGAAGACGTGTTCTACTGTTTCTGTGGTTTCCAGCATGAATCAGGGCTGGCGTTTGTCAAATGCTTTGTGTGTAACAGTTGAGATGACCATGTTGTTTTTCCCACGTGGGGCCTTTTCTATGCTAAGCACTCTCGCATTTCTGGTTTTAGTCCTGTTCGTCCCGGTGTTCTTGGTGTATGCTGTAGGATTTGCCACTGTGCTAACACCATGGATGGTGGGTTCCATGTGTGTTGATGTAGGATATTGTTCTATTGGTTTGCTGTGTGGTCTTTGTGTGGCTTTGGGGTCAGGTGACAATCAGGTTTCTTTGCTGGTTCCTGAATATGCCAGGCACACTCTCGCTGTGGGGGGTCTTTGCAATGGTAGCACCCTTTGCTTTTTATACCTGGGTATCTGTACCCCCTTTTCAACTTGTCTCCAAAAATCACTCTTGGTTCTTCTACCTCATCTTATATTTTTTCCTCTCTGTAGCAATTGCCATTTTCTTCATATAATAAAGGTTAGCAAGTCATTATTATATCTTAATAATTTCTTGTGGGTCTTAAGTTCATTTCTTTACTTCAGTCATCCGTTCATTTAATCTCCTATGTGGCTACTGAGACTTTATAAAAGCAGGACTCTGCAACCTTTCTCTGACTCTTCACCTTACTCATTATTTTTTGTTCCTTCTATTGAGAGGCTGTGAAGCTATGGGGGGGGGGCTGTCTTCTCAGTCTTCTGCTTGTTTCTTCGTTGAGTTTTATGTGTCTGACAGGATGAGAGTTCCTGTTTTCTTCCCCCACACTATTTGTCTGCTTGTTTTATTTTACAAGAGTCATCCTGGTGAATGGTCATCATCTGGGTTTATGTTCCTCATGACTATTTAGATGAGAGGAAAAGCCAAATGAATGACAGACTCAAGTATTTGACACCAGTCATAATAACCCGTAGCAGAAGACACATGTGCACTTCAGGTGTGCCTTAGGGGAGGTGTAGAGATAGCTGAACTTGGGTAGAGAGTGGAGAAATTTTGTTTGCAGGTTTTAGAGCTGCAGGTGTTAATGATTGAGTAGTAAATGGAGAACTGGAAATGAGGGAGAGAGTGAAGTCTGAATGAGAGATAATATGGGCTAGAGGTCTGAAGGGCAAATAAACAGGGTGTGGCAGGCCAGGAGCATGCAGGGAAGAACAGCCATGAAAGCCTAATCTGGGACGTTCTAAGCTATCAGAAGACAAGCTCACACATGTAGAAATAGTAAATATAAATAAATAAAACCTAGAAGTAAAAGTTTACAAAGATGGGAACACAGTGGGGCTATGGTAGCATCGGTCATATTTCCTCTGAGGCTGTGTTCTATGAGCTCTCACTCCTCCCCATGGGTCTCCTCAGCAGCAATTTCTGCTGTGGGAAGAGGGGACTCCTGGGGTAGACTCAGATAGACCACGTGGGCTAACCTTTGTCTGGATCCCGTCTATGATCCCTACCTTCAAGTGTCAAATTTGGTTTCTGATTTCTGATTCTTTGAAGTCCTCCTTCTCTCTCTCTCTCTCTCTCTCTCTCTCTCTCTCTCTCTCTCTCTCTCTCTCTCCCTCTCTCTCTCCCCCTCTCCCTCTCTCTTTCTCTCTCTCTCTCATTACTCCTCTCCCTCTTCCTCCCTCTTTTCCTCTCTTCCTTCCCCTCTCTTCTTTCCTTTACTCTTTCATTGGGACAGAGGCTTTGAGGGCAGCTGGAGAGCCCACCAGTTTGTATTCACCTTTGCCATCGGCAGGTGACTGCTTCACCGAGCAGATGGACTACCACTTTGGTCATGGTGTACGATCTTCTTAATGTGCTCTGGAATTTGGTATACAGCACTGTGGAACACTGTGTGTGTGTGTGTGTGTGTGTGTGTGTGTGTGTATGTGCGCGCGCGTGCGCATCTGGGAATTGGTCTGTAGTTGTGTTGATGGTGTTGTGTGCTTATCCAGTTTAGGTATCAGGGTTACACTAACTTCAGAGAATGAGTTTGTCCGTGTTCCCCCAACCCCTAGTGTTTTGTGGAACAGCTTGAGAAACCTTAATGTCAGTTCTTTCTTAAAAGTTTGGTAGAATTAGGTCATACATCTGTTCATCTAAGCTTTTCTTTTTTATTTATTTATGTGTTTAAAACTATTTTTTAAAAATTACATCTATCTTTCTACTGATTAACTCATTAGGTGTGAGTGTGAGTGCACGTGAACGCACGTGAGCACACATTCGTGTGGAGGTCAGAGCTCTGTCCTCCTGCCATGTAGATTCCGGGTCTGAACCTCAGATCTTAACGCTCGCTGGCAGCAGTTTTATAGATGGAGCCACTACGCTGGCCCAGGCTTTTTCCTTGTGGGGACGTCTTTTGCTATTTCTTCAGCTTCATTGCTTATGGGTCTGTTTAAATTATCGATACATTCTTGACTAAATTTGATGGTTCACATGCACTTAGCAGTGTGTCCGTTTCTTCAGCCTTTCTAGCTTTTTGTGAAGGCTGGTTGTCATGGTTGTGAAGGCTGGTTGTCATGGTTGTGAAGGCTGGTTGTCATGGTTGTGAAGGCTGGTTGTCATGGTTGTGAAGGCTGGTTGTCATGGCTGTGAAGGCTGGTTGTCATGGTTGTGAAGGCTGGTTGTCATGGTTGTGAAGGCTGGTTGTCATGGCTGTGAAGGCTGGTTGTCATGGCTGTGAAGGCTGGTTGTCATGGTTGTGAAGGCTGGTTGTCATGGTTGTGAAGGCTGGTTGTCATGGTTGTGAAGGCTGGTTGTCATGGTTGTGAAGGCTGGTTGTCATGGCTGTGAAGGCTGATTGTCATGGTTGTGAAGGCTGGTTGTCATGGTTGTGAAGGCTGGTTGTCATGGTTGTGAAGGCTGGTTGTCATGGTTGTGAAGGCTGGTTGTCATGGTTGTGAAGGCTGGTTGTCATGGTTGTGAAGGCTGGTTGTCATGGCTGTTTGGTTCCTTCTTCCTCAGTGACCGTTAGGAATTTGCTGGTTGACTGTGCTGGACGTGACAGGTCCCTTCTCGTCTCACCACACACATCTGCTCTTGTGACATACATCCGTTCCCTCTCTTGCACACACCTTCCATGGGCTTGCTTCAGTGACATTCCTTTGGGGACACACTGGATGATTAGGTAAATGCTGACTGGGAAGCATGGGGATATAAGTGGTGAGCTCCATGGGAAAGGAAATATGGACTCTGGTTTGCCAAGTAGCAAGAGTGGGACAGACCTACTCAAGATGGCCGCCCAGTGCCATCCTGAGCAGGTCCCAGAAGCTGGGACGTGCTGCTCGCTCCTCATCCTCCATCCCCACCCTCTGAATGAGCTTTCCTATTTTATTATTATATTTCTTTCACTTGCTTTGGGTTTACATATTTTCTTTTTAAATATAGCACCTGAAGGTGGACACTTAGGCTGTCTGATCTGAGACCTTATTTCTTGTGTGATGAAGCCCTTTTCACCCCGTTAATCTTCTCAAAGCAATGCATTATCGAGTGTCCCACAAATGTCTCCATTTATGCCCTTGCCAATTTCCTCTTGAAACACTTATTTTTTCCCCTCAAGAACGACAGATCAGCTGTTGAGATCCTTGTTTTGCAAGCATGAGGACCTGAGTTCAATCCCTGGATCGCATGCAAAGGAAAATAAGCCAGAGTAGTGGTGCACTTCATAATCCCAGCACCAGCGCATTGAGGCAGAGATGCGTTTATGTCCCTGGAAGGAAAATGTGATGCTGGTAACGCCATTTTATAGCTGACCTACATTAGGCTCAGATGTATCAGCTCAGGGTTATTTGCTTATTAGGTGGGGCACTGATAATGTGGATTGTGCTCTGTTTTGGAAAGAAAGATCTAGAAAACTGCACGAAAAGAGACTAAAAGAGGTCATATGACATGCTCCGTTTTCCCTCTCTTTGTAGGATGGATGAAGGTGACGTCACGATCATGCACCCTGGGATCATTTGCATCATGGTGAGACTGCTGCCTCGCCTATACCTTGGCGATCACCCACAGGTATCTTCTGACGAACACAAACTTGTCTCTGTTAGCTGGCTGACCTGGGGCATGACTTCCACAGTGAGACTTCTTTTGTTCTAGTGTACCATGATTATCAGGGCCACCCCTGGGCAGAAGCTCTTGAAGGGTTGTGTCAGTGTGTCTTGGACCCTTGATAGATCTGTGATCACCCGTCAAAGGGCATTCAAAGCAGTCATTCCTGTGCAGTGGGCAAATCTTCTAAAAGCAACAGGAGAGAAAAACATAGTTGAAGGATTTGGTTCAGCTTTGCCTCATCCACAGAGGGTATCTGTTTTAGGAAGAAATGACAGCTGATTGGCACGCATGCCATCTGAAATAATAGTGACATGGTACAAATTTTGCAGGTCCTCTGAGACTTGAGAAAAGTAGAGTGGAGAAGGAACTTACTGGTAGAGATGGTATTGTTCTTACTAAGAAACAGTGGTGTCTGGGGTGGGAGTGAAAATAGCCTGAATATGGTCTGTGTTCATATGTTCCCTGGTGACATCGCTTACTCTGCTTTCGGTTCTCATGGAGAGCAATGACAGAGTGGGCATGAAGCTGGCAGATGGGGAGATACAGCATAGTGGCAGGGAACTTGTTGGATAAACAGACTATGAAATTAGTAATAACTACATCCTCACAGTCCCGAGTCATGGGATGATTCACTAACAATGATAGACTGTGTGTATCAGGGACTCCCTAAGCTTCCAGGACTCAGTGATGGGTTAGTAGGTACACTCTATTATGTTCATACAGTGAGTTTGTCTGACAGAATGAGTATTTTTTATGACACTGTGTGTCAACAGGGATGAAATATACTTCTTGTGATACTGGCTGGGGAAGAATCCCACAGACGTTCTTCCAGTAATGGATCTAGCACTTCAGGGGACCAACACATGAAACAAGTGGCCACCGAAGAGCTAGCTCAGCTACCTGTGTTCTTGTCCTCAGCTGTCAGTGTGGCCTAGGTCTCCTCCTCATGCTCACCTGCGTCTGGCCTCTACCTGTATCTCTATGTGGGTTCTCAGGAGGGAACACAGCAGCCCAGGGCTCTCAAAGGCACAAAAGCAGAAGCTTCTAGAAATTTTTCTGGAAATTCAGGTCTGGAACAAGTCAATATTGTCTCCACAGCATTTCATCATTCCCAATGAGCCGGTCACAGGTTCAGCTTAGGTTCAGTACAGAGGAAGATAGACACCCCTTTATCAGCAAGAGTGCTGTCTTGTGTGCACAGGAAAGGGGTACTTGCTGGGCCTCAGCTTTAAAGACCAGCTTCCTTTAGTATCTAACAGATTAATGCATTCTACCCTTATATCAAGTGCCTTGTAGCCTGAATTTCCTGAGGCCTGAGATCTTTGCTTCTCTACCTTACTGCCTAACACATACTTCCCTTCAGCACACTGGAGACTCAACACACATTGGATAGCCCCTCTATGCCAGGAGTGCAATATCAGCCCTCTTCCCAGAGGTTCTTAAAAAGTCCACAAGCAGCTGTTCTCTGCCCCATTCTGCAAGCGCTCGAGGATCTGGAAAGTTATGTGACTTCCTAAGATCATCTAATTGACGAGGGAGAAGATCTGAAACTTACCCAGAGCCAACCTGAGGGCATGCTCAGTGAGTGAGTTTCTGATCTTTACAGCTCCTGTGGAATGCAGGGACATGTGGCAATTTTGTCCGGACATTCACCTTACCTTGAGACTGGCTTCTTCAGCTGTTTATACAATACTATAAGAATGGCCATGCTGGTGGTCTGTGTGTCTTGGCAGTCAACCTGATGTCCGTGTTCTGCAGTGATGGACAGTGAAGAGACGGAGTCGACGAGCAGAGGGCTGGCCTGCTGCTGCTCACCCCACAGATGTGGCTGAACCCAGCATTCATATGTTTTACTCACTCTGTAATAGCAACCCCTCCCCCCCAAATTAAGAATGCAAATAAGAAATCCATTTGGCACAATCCTGTTCTTCTATTCAGGTCAATAAGTAATTGAGGAGAAGTCCCGATTCATCGTCACTGCTTCTCAAATATGCAAATGAACCTAGAGATGCATTTTCTCAGATATTTTCTGCAGATGCCAAATCAGCAGCTATTAAAAGTTGGATAATTACAGTAATTAATTTCTGAAGGAAGGGGTGGAGGGAGCCTCACGCTAGCAGATAGAACAGTAAATCAAAGGAGAAACGACACCGCAGGAGAAATCGCTGAAAGCAGACTGATTCTAGGCTTCTGCGGACTTCTTCCTCGCTGCAGGAAAAGAGGAGCGGAACATCTCAGTAGATGGCAGTGTTAGGAAGGGATGGAGAGCCACTCTGGCTCAGCTCCTGAGGGTCTGCAGGTCCATCCTAATGCTCTCTCTGTTTCTCATCTCACTCTGAGCCTTCCCCCCTGTGCCTCAGAAACCGATGGTGTCAGAGGCTTTACTGACCTTATGGGTGTCCCGTTCTGGTCTACTTCCAATTACAGCCAGATTAAATTTGTTCTATGTCCAGCCCTCAAATATGCCAGTATTGCTGGCCCCTCTTAGGAATGGATAACCTGACTCTTTCTTTGCTTCTGGCATTTTTTTTACCCAAACCAGGAGGTAGGAATTTAGTTGCACAAAAGGAAAAAAAAAAAAAGAAATTCAACTCAGTTTCTTGGGCTTGGAAAAACCCAATCCATTGGAAGACACTCCTTTCCCAGCATTCTTAGCAGCTGCACATATCTGATCCCACAAGGACGCTGTTGTGGGTTGGAGTTCTGTCCACCCCAAACGCCTTTCCATTTCCTCCAGGATGGCAGCCTTCAGGCAGTTGTTGGTGGAGGGATACCTGCTTAGGAATGAGACAGCTCTAGTTCTGAGGGTGGGAAGTCAGGTACAACGGAACAGAGTTGGCTGCACTTAGCCTGCGTGGGAGCAACCAGTGGTGTGGGTTTGCTTTCGTGAAGAACTGGAGTCTCCTTGCTTGCACCTCCAGTTATTCAGAGGTGAATGGTGCCAGAACTCGTGCTCTGGCTTTGGGGATGGGAAGTCATAGGCGGTGGTAAGACGGCGCTGAGCTGGCTGTGAGAGGCTTGTCTATAGGCACGGTGAGGAGTATTGACACTGCTGGGAAGACTTGAAGAAGACGCATGGTCACCCCCTCAGGGGAGGAGGGAGGGAGGAGGGACTCAGATACCGAGAGGCACAGAGGAAGGGGCATATTTGGTTTTGTTCAGCTGGATTAAATCACGTCAGTGAGCCTGGGAAAGTCAGCCATTAAGGCCAAGAGCCTGAATACCACGCTGAGAGACTTGAACTGCCTTGGCTCACCAAACATCGTGACCACCGACACTTCTAGATTTAATGACCATGTACTCTAAAGGGCTATGGAGACAGCAGGCCATGATCAGGTCTCTTGTGTGCCACCCAATAGTCACAGAACTGTGGGAGAAGTTAGGGAATGGCTTTACCTCTCATTCAACAGTATCATTGTTCTTAGGACAACTATGAAGAGGAATGAGTGCTAAGGCTGTGGCCACCTGACTTTAATTCGGTAGGGGAACCACACCAACTTAGCCTGAATACATATTATGTTTTTGAGCTGAAAGTATGTAACTGAAATATAATTACCAGGTTTTAAACACTTCATTCAGTGAAGAGATGAGCTATGAGATCCTTGCTTTCTGAGTTAGTGTTCTTAAATGTGGACATAGAAATTAAACTTTGTTCTCGTTATGAATTTAATCCTGACCTAAAGAGTTTTTAGTAACTTTGCTGTAATGAGCTTTGTGTAAGCATATCGTCTTTAAGCCTTATCGTCCATGGACCTTCGTACAACATACTTCAACCTGGCAGCCTTGTCCTCCCTCTCTGTTCTTCTTCTGGGAAGTTATTTACATCAGGATAAGATTTTATTTTACCGTACAAGATCCTTCCTTGTGCAAAAGCATTTTTTTCTTTAAAAAATTTCAGCCCCCTCAACTGACACTTTAACTGTTGCTATCACTGCTACTTGATGGTTCTTTTGTGTCTTGTTTTTTAAAAAAAAAAACAATTCCAGGAAACTTTCATTTAAATAAAATAATATTATATTCTAGCGAAAACCAAGAAAGCTGTTGCAGATACACAGGTAAAGAACATTAATGGTCCTGGAGACATTTGCACTTACTTTCCCTACCAAAAAATAATTGAATTAAGTAATTGATTAAATATTTAAAAGACTCATAACATGACAAGTGTTTGCCTATTGCTTTTGCTAAACAGTGTTAACGCTTTGCTTGGGCCACCAGGGAAAACCCAGCAGAATGAAGCTCGGCCTCTCTGTCTTTATTGCGTGTGTCTCTTTTACTTCAAGGCAGACACAGGCACAACTCTGCAAGTCACCTAAGGTGTGACTGTGTGAGATATTTCATCAAAGCCAAAGACAGGGGAATAAATGATTGCTCCAAAGTTGCAGTCACCCTGGACTCTCTGCAAACTCTCCAGGATGGGCCGTCTTCCTTGTAAGGCAGTTCTTGTAAAGGATGAGACTGTAACCTGGATCAGAACCAACTTCTCTACCCAAGCCATGAGGACTCCTTTGGACCACCCCGTAGCACCACCGTAAAGGAGGATGATCAAATAGACCTCATCCTCACCAAGACTGCGTAATTACAAGTACCTCTTTCCTCTTCGCCCAATTCATTTTCTGTCTAAATATAAAGGCCAGGACAGTAACCCGGAAGATGGGCACCTTAACATTGGAGCCCCCTGTCCACTTTCCTCAAAGTGTCTCATGGGCCAGATCTCCTCTATGTCCCACACTTATCCATCTCTTTAATTGGCACATCATGACCAAGGCCACTTCGCTTGTCATCCAAGTTGACACCTTTGTCCTAAACTTCCGGTTATACCATGAGCTATACATGGAATTGGAACTAATTTATCAACTTCAGTTGTTAACACTCAGAAGTTTTTGTTTTTGTGTAAACAAGGGACAGACATAACCCCCCCTGAGGACAGGGATATATATATATATATATATACATACACAAAACACCCGGCCACTGTCCCTGAAGACATTGTATGTGGCTTTCATTTGGATATATGACTTACCATTTTTTTTTCTTTTTCTCGGAGCTGGGGACCGAACCCAGGGCCTTGCGCTTGCTAGGGAAGCGCTCTACCACTGAGCTAAATCCCCAACCCCTATGATTTACCATTTTTAATAGACCACTGATCTGATTATTTTCCCCATAGCATTAAGCAACGCTTAATTCTGAACCTTCACTTCCAAAAACATGACTCTTACAAGAACCAAGGTGTGGGGGGCTCAGTATTTTTTAAATGAAAGCAGAGAGGTCTCAGGAGGATGTTTCCCATTCAGACTCAGGTTAGTGTCCTCTGTTCTGTGGCGAGTCTGCAGGGGGAGGCACACACAAGAGAAATTTCCAGCTCAGTACTGAGACTCAGAAAGCCTGCTGTCCACAGGGAAGTCTCAATGAAAGCTTTCGCAAAGCCCAGAGCTGTCTGACCCAGCCCAGAGACAGAACAGTCTAGGGCTCTCTTCTGCCTTTGCTCTATCTGAGAGGACACCGTAACAATCTTTTCCTTCCTTACTGATTTTGTTCTGCTCAGGGATTTCTAAAGAAATACGTTCAGGGAAGGTGATAAAGATGGAGGAGAGACTGGGTCAGAGACGAGAGGAAAATAGGGCTGAGAAAAGTGAGTCTCCTCAGAGTTTATCATCATTCTTGACAAAGCCTCTAAAACTTTCTTATTGCTTTCCTATGGTTTTTGTTGTTGTTAAAACATCTGTCTTTTAAAGATATTTTCTAATTTCTTGAGAGTTAGCAAATCTCCTAGTTTTGCTTCCAGATGTTTTAAAATTAATAGAGTAAGCCTGGCTGGCCGTTTATCATCTTTAACTAATCCAGTGTGGGCAAAACAAAGCAAAACCAAGTTAAAATGGCAAGTGTCCCATGTTTTGTCTCAAACACTTGAAAGTTGCATTGCCACGTTCATCTAACAGGGAACCTACTGGTGTCACAGTGGTCTTCCTCTGAATATTGACTCCTTCCTTGAACTCCTGCTTCCCATTTTAGTGTCTTCCAAATTATGGCCTTTGCTAGCTGATAGGATGTGTATGTAGAGTGGGTGAGATTTATGTGGTGCTTGTGGGAGAAACTTCCTTGGGCTCTGGTCAAGGTCGGTTCCTCCCACTCTCCGGATTTATTTTAAGTGTTTATGTGGACATGAAGGGGCTTAACACAGTGGGGTAGGATTAGCTGAGGCTGCTGGTGTCCTGAGGAGTCTCCCAGCACCTGGAGGGAAGCAAGTATCTCTTACCTCTGCCATCTTCATAATCAGGTTCTCAGTGTTTCTTTATTCACTCCCCCTTCTCTCTCTCTCTCTCTCTCTCTCTCTCTCTCTCTCTCTCTCTCACACACACACACACACACACACACACATCATTATGTATATAGACATTTTACCTGTGTGCCTGGTGCCCACGGTAACTGTTGGAGCTCCCTGAACTAAGATTACAGTCGTTAGCCTCCATATGAGTGCTGGGAATAGATCCTGAGTTCTCTGGAAGAGTAGTCTGGGTGCCTACTCACTAACCTTCTCTCCAGCCACCACTACCCCCTTACCCCCACCCCTGCATTCTGTGTTTCTAAACTAAAAGAGGCAAGGTTCCATTAGATAGGAGAGAGGCTCGAGTTAGACCCTGGAGAAATAGAGGGGCAAAGGGAAGACTGCTGGGTAACAATGGGCCTGAGAAATGCTTTTGCAAGTAAAAGGATGTTTAGCAACTACCTCAGAATAAACCACTGGGCCATCAGTCAAACTGAGAGAGAAGATCAGATCCCAGGAAGGACTCAATGACATCAATCCATTCAGGCGACATGGATGCTTGAATAAGAGCCCGTGCTGGTGTCTGGTCCTGATCCAGATAGCTCCTTTTATCAAAATGGTTTGTCTTGGGCCCCCACCCAAAGGTCCCCTCAAGAAATAAGTAGTTTATTCTGAATTAAATGCTATGACCCAGGGACACAGTTCAATGTTCCTTGAATGACACATTCCGTGATGAGAGTGGTCACATGGCATAAAAGCCCTTCTAAGCACCGCACCTCCCAGTTACTTGAGTGAGGATGGCAGATAGGTGGGTGACAGCAAAGGAGGCAAAAGCCTGAGGTGAGTTTTAGATGCGGTTTGATGACATTCTTAGCTTAGGAGTTGGTGAAAGCTAGAGGTCTGCTGACTTGATACATTTCCAAGCTTTAACTGATAAAAGGAGTTAGGTCAGAGAAGGGCAACAAGTTGACGTTCAAGGGGATTCAAGGTAGCCCAAGCAATTTTGGCTTGAGATCTGTAACATTCCAACTCTACAAACCTTGAGTATTGTAATGTTATTAATTTTAATTTTTAAGGAGCCTCGTGCAATGTTCAATATAGATACGGCTCCCCAACCCCTACCCCAAGCGTCAGACAACAATGAGCAAAGTTAACATTGTTGCCGAGTGCTGGGCATACTTTCTCAAAGTGAGGCCTGCGGCATTTGCTCTCAGCCAAGAGCATGGAAAACGATTCCCCTGGCCACATCCAGGCATCCGGGAGACTGTGGTCTGTCTGCACTCTGCAGTCTGAAGGCTCTGGGCAGGGTGATGATAGTGTGGAGTGTTCCCACACAGCCCAATGGGACAGACAGGAGAGACATAAGCTGTTTGCGTCTGCGAACTCGTTTGTGCCTAAGTTTGGAAATGGGTGTCAGTTTCTGGAATTTGCCTATGTACTTCAAACACTTGAACGAATCATATGGGTCTTGAATAACTAAAATATTGACAGTGCTCATAGCTGTGGAGAGCATTAGGTGAGTGTGGATGACTGAAAAGAGCTATTTTCCCCAACAAGGAACTTGGTAAAGATCTGGGTTTGTTACACTGTATTGCAGTGGCCATTCTGTGTCTTCTGCCTTTACCACTGATTCATAATTCTCCAGTAAAATATTCAGGGGTGAGCTGAGCAATTGGATGCTATTTTACCTGGAGATGAATAGGTTTGAAAGGCTCACTGGACCTGACATGATGGGACAAACATTGCAGTTGGGTGGGATTCATGTGGCCCAAATGGCAGGTCTTTTTCTTCTCGTTTCTTCTACTGTCTTCCCTTGCCATTTCTTGTTTTTTGCACCTCAAGTTCAGCTATTCAGACTATGTCTAGGGCACAAAAATTGCACACTCAATTTCTTGAGACCAGGGATCGTGGGAATGCATTAATATAGGCAGATAATAGGGAGTAGTAAGGCCTCTGGCCACAGGAGATAAATTTACCCATGGAAAGCAGTTCACATTTGACTAACGGTAACAATAGAATAGGAGCAAACCAAACACTTCCATGGTCATCCATCTATGTCTTTTCTGAGGCACCAAGTTCTCCTCTATACAGTGAATACAGCAGCATCCACAGTGAACCACGGGCTTCAGAAGACAGTCTGAAATGGCACCTGCTCTGATACATTATCATGATTGAAGGAGATTGATGGAAGCATTTCAGGTCTCAGGGCTTCACCTACAAAGTGGGTAATGGTTCCCATTGAGAAAAGCAGCGGAGAGGGAATCAAGGAGGTCTTAGCATTGTGTGTTTTCGTGTGCATGCTACAGTATGTGCCTCACCTTGAACTTCTGGCTCTCGTACTTGGCTTTTGGGAGCTGAGGCCATGGCATAGACCATCCTGCAAATGTTCATTGGGAGGTAATGCAGTTCAGTCAAACATCAGGCAACATATGGTTGGCTGGAGAAAGGGATGGCAAGAGAAGAAGACAAGGTCCCTACCAGCCAGAACGATATAACAGAATCCACTAGGACAGAACTCAGTGGGATTGCCAGTCCTACACCTAGGTCTTCTAAAGGCACATCCATGCAGGAAGGGAAAGGACAGGAATAGAGAGTCTCAGTGATTACAGGGCACATCTTCGGAGTCCCAATAGACATCCTGATGGCACATGAGTATTTCACTGTGGCTCACTTCCCCCACAGACTCTGAGCTTGGACCTAGCCATATTTACTCAGAGGACTCACTGAAGTCCTGGCATGCCTACAGAGGGAGAACCATAGAGCTTGTAAGTCCCTCCCTCCCAAGCCTGGGTCCTGTGACATCCTCTAGGGTACTAACTGGAGTGGGTACACTCTCTAGAGTATAGTTAGGAGACTCAGTGATTTCTGATGTCAATTGTGTCATTTCCACTCTGCCTGCAATCTTGACATATAACCTCAGAGGGAGAGGGAGAGGGAGAGGGAGAGGGAGAGGGAGAGGGAGAGGGAGAGGGAGAGGGAGAGGGAGAGGGAGAGGGAGAGGGAGAGGGAGAGGGAGAGGGAGAGGGAGGTAGGAATGGCCAGCTGGGGTGATGAGACCTCAGACAGTGGTGAGTTGTGAGGAACAGATTCTTGGGAGACAGGCTTCAGTGAGACAACTCATCTAATTGGGAGGAACAAAGGCTTTTTAAACCTTTGGGAGCTATTTTGGTGGGTGCACACCATTGGTTGGGGTTAGGGTGCTGGGGATGCCTCATTTGCATAAGGAAGAATTCCAGGTGCTTGCTGGACATTATCTTATAAGGAGAGGGCAAGTTTATCCTGGCTGAGACTATGTGACCTCTGGTGTGGGCAAAGGTGTGTGGGGGTGGTGGTGCAGGACCTGCAGGTCTGGGGTGAGGGAGGGAGTGGTCACGGTCCTACTGTTGTTTAGATAAAATTCCCAGGGTTGGACGTGACTCAACCTCACTTCTGCTCAGGATCAGCCGCCATAAGCTCCTCGGCTCCCCCAGCCCCACAAACTGCACTAGAAGAGAGTGAGTATCTAAGTGTTTATCAAGAATGAGGTCAGTGCTGGCTTTTTAGGCTTCCCAGTTTCCAGGGCTGGCAATCTGAGGCATCTAAGGCTCTGTGCTACACTTGGACTCTTCTGCAGTTGTTAAGTGGGTGCAGGATCTATCGGAAAGAAGAGCAAGTTACGTATGATGTTCAGAGACCCTCCTGTTGTCACAAGTATGCCCTGTGGCCTTAAGATCTCCCCTTCCAGGCTGTGCCCATTCTCACCTCCAGCCTTTTAAATTACCCAAACACACTCTGTCCAGGTAGCTCTCCCTTCAATATTCTTCAACAGGTAATTGGTGAACCAGTTGACCCTGACTCTGCCAGCTCTTTGATTGGCGTGTACCTCCTATCGGGAATATTCTGCGGCTGTACTTATTAGGCAGATACTGTTGTATGGGGTACATAGACACTGGGGAGAAGGGATTATAGTCAGAGTTGTAGTCTCAGGATTGCAGTTTTGGGGATCTGAAGGATAAAGCGGTGGAAGAGAGAGGAGGGAAGACGAGATAGTGAGAGGGAAGGAGAAAGAGAGAGAGGGAGGGAGCCATAGTGGGAGGGAGGGCAGAATTGAGAGAAGGAGAAAAGAGAGGGAGGATGGGGGAGGAGAGGAGGGGAAAGGGGAGGGGAGGGAAGGAGAGGAGGGGAAAGGGAAGATGAGGGGAGAAGAGGAGAGGGAGGAGGGGGAGGTAGAGGAGACAAGCTGATAACAGTGTGACCTTGACAACTGAAGTTATGGATGCAGTGCTGGTTCTAGTGGGAAAACCGGATGGGAAGGCATGTAGATGCCTCTTGGTGATAAGTAGGAGATCATGAAAAGGACATGGCTGGGGCAGATGCGCTCATCTTTAGGTTTAGTAAACAAGAGGCGTTGCGTTTTCAGCAGAGGGAGTTAGGCTATCCCCATACCAGAGTCAGGTGGATGAAACTGCGGAAGGGAGAAGGCAAGCAGGTATGTAAGTAATGTCATCTCTTCTGTACCTGACAGGACATCAATTTAAGGGAGGAGGGGCTCCTTTGGGCTTAGAGTGTAAGGTGGCCTGCAGTTCATCTTGACAGGGAAGGTGTGCTAAGGGGGCGTGTGAGACACCCTGCCATATTTCATTCATGATCAGGAGGCAGAGAGGTGACAGGAAGTGACTTCAACCTCACCTACTGACCCACTTTCTGCAGTGAGGATTAACCTCAGAGGAGTGTCCATCCGTGGCTCATAGGCTGGCGTGTATGACCATGTCGCTGCCAAAGACAGCTAGAACGTGGCACACCCCTTACTTCAAACGTAAGGACTGTATTTGTGGAGGCCGGGTAACTTAATTGTGCGGTTTGTAAACGGGAACTCCGTACATGGTAACTTTGTTTTGCAGCATCAGGGGTTGGATATGGCCCAAGGATCAGGTGGTTTCTCAGTCTTCCAAAACAGTACCATTAGCTGTGTGGGAACAAAGTGTTGAAGCTCAGAAGTCTATGCTGAGCATAGCACATTCAATCCATGACAGTCAGAAAGAGAAATACATTTTTGTGAATATGAAGTCGTAGGCCTCTGCTCTCAGGTCTGTGTACACATGGACTCTGGGAAGAAGACAATGGAACCCAGGCTCATCCATTCACTATCAGCCTAGCTTTAGCTATCAGTCTGTCCAGGTCCAGCAAGAAAGAGCCTTTAGACATGGACTCTGTTGACCCAATAAGAATTATATTCTCACATCTAATTTTGTCAATTTGATAGAACCCAGACTGACAAAAAGTATCAGTTAAGGGATTGTCTAGATTAGGTTGGCCTGTGGTCATGCCTGTGGGGATTCTCTTGTTTATGTTATTTAAGGTGGCAAGACAGGCCCACTGTGGGTGGTTCCATTCCCTGGGCAGGGGGTCATGGATTGAATAACAGCAGAGAAAATGAGTGTACATGTATTAATTCATTCTTCTCTGTACTTGACTGTGGGTGTGATCAGACCAGTTTCTTCAAGTTGCTGCTGTCTTGACTTCACTGAAAAGGTGGAGGGTAACCTGGGATTGTGAGCCAAAAATCTTAAGAAAACAAAAATCAATGCTTTCTCTCTTAAGCAGCGTTATGTCTGGTGATTTTATCATAGCACCAAAAGAAAACTAAGGTACGCTTAACCCAAGACCACAACCTCTCAAGCATGGATGCAGTAGGCACAAATAAATGTGCCGTACAGGCAGGACTGCGGAAAGATGGCAGGTCTGTGCTGTAGAAAGAAAGAATCAATTCTACGTAAGCGAATGAGGGTGCGGGCACAGCAGTCTATGAAGTCCCGCTCTCCTGAGGGCTCATGCCGCCCTTGCATCCTTCTTACAACCTTTGGTAGCAAGAAGAGTGAATATCATAGAAAATCTGCTACCCCCCTCCCCAAATGAGAGAAGATTTCACCCAAACAACTAATCTAAATATGGACGGGTGAAAGGGTCCCTGGATCTGTGTGAGTTCTGGAAGAAGCTGGGTGTGGTGATCTTTTATGTCTGTGCCAGGGCAACACTGTGGACTTATGCGGCGACACGCCAGCCTCCTTGAACACACTTAGCTTCAAGAGCCTGTTTCTGTATTACTGTAAAGAAGTAAACGAGATTACTGACTTTGTTAAGGAAAGGAGGTTTAAAAGCTTCTGGAATTAGCTCTGCTCTGGTGAGGTCCTCTTGGCAGATGACACTGTGGTAAACATGAGGGAAAATTAGCCAATGGTACAAAGTTGGGATCCCTCAGGAAGTAGGCTAATTCCAGCTGGAGCTTAATCTCCAATGACACAGCAAGTTCCCACTAGTGTCCTCTCTTAAAGGCGCTACCACATCGCACACCTCCATCGCAGAAACCAAGCTTTCAGCCCGTAACCCCTCAGGGGACAAGCCACATCTAAATGATGCCACCATCACTGCATCCTAGAACTGCGGTTCTTTCTAGATGATAGGGACTTACTGATATGGAGCAGGAAGAATGTTGAGCAGAAAGAGGGAAATGAAGAAATAAAGAAGAAGAAGAAGAAGAAGAAGAAGAAGAAGAAGAAGAAGAAGAAGAAGAGGAGGAGGAGGAGGAGGAGGAGGAGGAGGAGGAGGAGGAGGAGGAGGAGGAGGAGGAGGAGGAGGAAGAGGAGGAGGAGGAGGAGGAAGAGGAGGAGGAGGAAGAAGAGGAAGAGGAGGAAGAAGAGGAAGAACCATCATCACCACAACCATCCAAGATGGACTTAAGTCTTGACTGTTCGGTAGAGAAAGTAGAAACTGCGGTAGGGCAGTTGCTTTGTGAATTAGCTTTGAGAGTCCAACCCGTCAGCCAGCCTGGTGACCCTTGGTCTTACCTCAGAGCCCTAATTGAAGCACCTTCCCCTTTCCTGCCTTGGAAGTAGTATGCGTTAGGGAAATCAATCCATTTGCAGAGGGAGAAACCAGACTGACTTCCTGCTACTGCTCATATTTTCACTAAAACCCCATTTTACTGGAACCAGCATTGAAAAAAAAAACCTGCACATTTTATTCAAAACAAGACAATATCGGTATTGATGGAGCCGCGGCGATCACGAGGACAATCAATTGTGCCTCCTCCATTATGGGGTATTGAGCAGTTTTGGAGTGAACTTGTGGCAACATTAGATAGGGTCAGCATTTCCCCTTTGAAAACTTTCTTTTTTTTTTTCCTTTTTGCATATTTAGATTGTAATTATATGTCTCTGGTTGGGGGAAGGGAGCAAAATTACACACAAGAATAAAGCCCCTAAAACAATAAGTAAATACTTACTGGTAACAAAAAAAAAATGAAGGTTGGAGACATTTCTCTTTAATTCTTATTAATAATACATTCTGGTATTATTTTTGCGTCTTGCTTCGTATAGCCTGTCTCCCCAACTCTCATCCCAAATTAAAAGAGCACAGTTACCAAATGACAGCCCGGGGTTCTGAGAGAGAGAGAAAATGGTTGAGGTGAGGGTTGCATGATGTTCCCTCTCCGCTTTGAGTTCGGAGAAAGGAGGAGATGAGTCTCACATGGATGCAGGAAAAGACATCAGAAGAAAGGTGGAGGGTACCAAGTCAGGGAAGCGATGCATTTTCACACAGAGGAGGTACCAGCAAGGGCTCTGGAGGTGTTTGATACATAGTATCTTCAACATTGTTGCTTTTAGAGTCTGGCCCTGTTGGGCTAAGCGTGGGAGTCAGCAGGCTCAGACCACATGACAGAGATCACATTTAAACATGAAGCTTCTACAGTTCAGAAGTGGCTTGAATATGCCCCTCAAGGCATATGGTGGAAGTCTATTCCTCCTGGGGTGGTATTGAAGTGGAGGGACTTTTAAGTGGCCCAGAGGAAGGCCACTGGGGACACTGCCTTTGAAAGGAAGTAACCTGCTGAAACCCCAGCAGGTTGTCTTAAAAGAGAAAACCTGGCCCTTTTATTACCTTTGTCGCTCACCCTGTGATCTCTCACCGTTGCTTCTGTCCTTGCCATAGTGCCATCTGAAGGTGACAGTCAAGTAGGTATGTCATAATCGGAGCCAAGCAAACGCACATGTCATATCCTTGACTCTCCAGACATACGAGCTAAATAGGCCTCTATTTTTGTATATAGCACCAGTCATTTCACTTCCATAACAGAAACCAGACTAATCCCCACGATGAGATACGTCTTCAGCATCAGCTAACAGTGGTATTGATAAAGCAGTGGCATTTCTGAATGGCAAAATCCTGCTCAGCGGGGGAAGTCATTAAAACTATTGTAACACAGTTGTACGCCTCCCAGATTTTAAGTTACAAGCTAACTTAGACATGGAACATTAAAAAGCTCTTGGGATCTTCAGGGTAGTATAGCTGACCACACAAACCTAAGGACTTAGTCCCAATCCCCTGAACACGAGCGTCTGTAACCCCAGCGTTCCTCCTACTAGGAGAAGGGAAGCAGAAATGGACAACCCCTGGAAGCTTGTGAAACAAGGAAAACAAACAAAACCAAACTAGCAGTGAAGAGCTCCTTTCTTAAGATAGAAGGTGAAGACAAATAATGAACTTTTCCTCTGACCGACCTCCACATGCATACTGTGGTACACCAATGTGCTCATTCACAAAGGAGTGCTTCCCCCCCACCCCCCCACACACAAGATGGGGAGAAAAGGAAGGGAAAGGGAAATTACTGAGTGTCATTACGTTTGAGACAGGGGTTACAGGGGCTAGGTAGGTAAATCTTGAGTTAGGCTGTAGGAAACACTTTTTAACAAATCTAGTAACTAGTGGCAAATAATATAAATATACTTCTTTCATCATTGAACCCTATGTGCTGCAAAATTGCACAGTGGAGGACTGTGCAATAAACTTGACTATGTTTTGGCACTCGAATGACTGCAGCTGGCAAGGTGAGGTGGTGAGGCCATTTTGAACCTGACACACAGGGTCACCATCAGCTCTTTGCCCTGTGGCTCTGAGTAATTATTTTCTCTGAGCTCAGTTTCCTCATATGAGAGTAGAGATGGCTATGGCATCATGATTACACAGTGTGTCCATGTTGAATGCTGAGAACACACCCTAAATACCCAGGAGTTTCTGAGGCCACGGGTAAAATGTTGACCTTAAAGTAAACATCAGGCTGAGCCCCCCCTCTACCTGTAAGAATTCATGAAATGTACTGAGGCTATGGGAAGCATGGCCTCTCCCAGACACTGAGTCCTGTTATTATGTATCCCTTACTGAACACAGATGGTCTCACTGGCTTCTTATCCACACTCCCTTTAGTTTGTGAATCTCTTGAAAACAAACATGCAGGGCCTCTTACTATCTGTTTGAGGAGCAAGAGTAAGAAAGGAGCAGGGAGGTTCCAAGGAACCTGTGACTTAGTGAGACTAGATGTCAGTATTCACGAGAGAGACATCACAGTCGACCCCTGTATCCAAAATTCCCATGGATTGGAAACAGTAGAAAATGTGCATGTGTACTGAACCTGTGGACCTTGCTTCTTGCCATCATTCCCAGGAGACAAGAGCATTGATGGCATGGCATTCGCACTGTCCTAAGTAATCCAACAATGACTTAAAGGGTGCAGGAGGATGTTAGGGGCTATGTGGAAATATCATGGCATTTTATGTAAAGGACTGTGGGGAAATTTTTTATGTAAAGAGGAAAAAGGGATTGCAGTGGTGAAGTATGCGGTAAGTCCTTGCTGGTTTCTAGCTTCAGAGTCTAGAGGATGCTATCTATCCTCATAAGACATGTTCTGGGGTGTGTGCGTGTGTGTGTGTGTGTGTGTGTGTGTGTGTGTGTGTGTGTGTAATTATGGATGTGCATGTATGTAAATGTATATGCATGCCTGTGTACATTTAGGTATATATAATGTATATATGCATGCCTGTGTACATTTAGGTATATATAATGTATATATGCATGTGTGTATGTGTATATATATATATATGATACATATGTATGTATATGTACATGTATGTTCCTATATATGCATGCATAAGGGAATCTGTGGTCCTTGGGTAGTTACTGTCTAACAGAGGACACCCATCCAGAGCAGGGGCATTGATAAGTACATTGCCCACAGGAGGAGCAAGTTCCCTGTAGCAATGTCTAACTGATATTCCTTTTACTTGAGACTTTATCTTGTCTGAATAGGGACAGTCCTTTTTTTGTGAAGGAAAATGCAAGCTCCTGGTCCCCATTCTGTGTCTCTGGAGGACCACGAATTCCAGGGTCTTATCTTTTCATGAAGCAAGGAGATGAGAATGCACTGCACTTGTTCAGATGTCTACTTTGCACACGTTGTCCTCTCTGTTTTCAATGCTTTGAAGGATACAAAGAAAATGAAGGGGCTTCAGCATAAAACTATGAGATAGGGTATGCCGTTTGTGTGTGTGTGTGTATGTGTGTGTGTGTGTGTGTGTGTGTGTGTGTGTGTGTGTGTTGTGTCACAGTGTGCTTAGGACTAAGAGAAGTCCAGGGGAGATGCCAGGGTTGGGGATGGTGTGTGAAGGCAGATACCTCAGTGTGGAGTCCATGACTGTCAGCTGGCCTGTCAGCCTTCAGGATGGCTTGAAAGAGGGCAGTGACAGTTTCTGCCAGAGCCAATAGTGTTGTCCCTGTTGCTGCCTCTGTCTCTTGGTTTCTGTCTGGTCGCCATCTTTGTCTCTCTTTTTCTGTCTCTGTCTCTCCATCTCTGTTTCTCTGTCTCTGTCATGGTTTCTTTGTTTCTACATCTTTCTTTTTGTCTCTGCCTCTGTCTCTTTCTGTGTTATATTGTGTGTGTTATGTTGTATGTGTGTGTGGTGTGTGTGTGTTGTGTGTGACTCTTTTTGGCTCATTCATCTAGATAGATCCTACCTTTTGAACACAGAGCTACAAACTAAGACGTAGAAATTCAGTGAGTCAATTCAAATCGGGGAATGCACATAGCCTCTCTCTGAGACCAGTGGCTTCCTGATAGAAGGTCATAGATCTGTATGATTAGACTTTCCCACCCTTCATAGAAGCCGTGAGTCTTGATTTTGACATGAAATTCTTAGATTTTTTTCCACATTAGCAACCCATTCAGAAAGTTTCCCCAGTTTAAATAGCTCCAACATCACATTTCTGAGGATGACCCAGACTCCCACCTGCCGCTGTGCAGCCCGTAGTCTGAGTTGGTGGCTGCCCCCAGTAACTGGCCTTGCCTGGCCCGTCATTGCGGGTGAGGCTAGCACTGAGAACAGATGAGACAGGTGCTGTACAAGTGGCTGTGATGGGCACAGGTGGCCTCACAAAGCCACCCAGAGGACATTCTGCTCTCCCCGACTTACAGCTTGCTTTGGTTATCTCTCAGCTCTCCGAGGAGATCCAGTGTTCAATGGCCCATCACCTCTTGTCCCTGGTGAAGTCAGAGAAGAACCGCCAGGTCATGTGCGAGGCAGGGATGCTCCGGACACTCATGACCTTTTGCCACAGGACCCTCAGCACGGGTGGCAGCGCCCTGCACTCGGTTCTCATCAGGATCTTTGAAAAGCTTGGTTCTCAAGCCATCGAGCCAGATGTGCTAAGGTACGGTGGGCACTAAGCATTAAACTCCACAGAGTCCGTGGCAGGATCATAGGTGTACGGAGGAAAACTGAGTCTACAGGGCAGGCAACCCCATTCCTCTCTCCTCCATCCCAGCACCAGATGAGTATGTCCACAGAGCAGACACAGCCTCATTTGGGACGCTCTGCCGAATGGAAGTGTCAAGGATACAATGCTAGAGCTTAGCCCTGACCTAAGCCCTGGATCCAGAGGCCAGATTCCAAAGAGCTGGCTTTGTAGAAACAGTGGTCAGGAAAGAATGGAGGGGGCTAGAGGCAAGAGTCCACTGAACCCTGCACACCAGAAGACTAGAAAGGACTCAGGAGAAGGGACAAGATTGTAGAGGAGGGACGGACACCATGCGAGAGAGGTTGTGTCTCTTAAAACCCTCACTGCCCTAAGCAAGATGGAGAGGGTGGGGCATGCTCACATTCACCTGGCTGCTATGTATGAGGAATCAGAGGACAGCCCCTGTAGCCGGCAGGCTGGCACCCAGGCTTTGGAGCAACCCCTCTTAGCCACCAAGCTTATAGTGTAGCAGGAACGCTATCTTGAAGTTCCCAGTTTCATTAACTCTGAGTTGGGTAACAAGGCGGGGACATAGTTTCTACATGGTTTCTGGAAAGTGTATTTTAAAGCTGGAGCCATGAGCACTGAGTCTAGGGACGTGGTCTGGAAAAGTTTGCCTGCCACATCTCTTTACTTTCCTCTCTTGATGTTATGGTGTTTTAGACAGTTCCTAGACCTTGGAGTTCGCCCACCTCCGTCAACTGCCAGGAAAAGCCTCCATTTATCTCCTGGGCATGAAGACGGTCCTGGACGCTCAGGTGAGAAGAAAGAACAGGATAGGCTGCGGGGCAGAATAGCTAACGTTTTCTTTTCATTCCTGATGAGTGATCGTTCATAAGACAGAAAAGCGAGCAGACTTCAAAGGTTTTTTGTTTTTTTTCTGCTGCTGCTCAGTTGTGCAGACGAAGTAAACACAGGGGTGGGTGCCCTGGAGAAAGGCAGGTCTGGTGAGCATCTGCCTGGCCCTTTATAGCCAAGACCACAAAACAATGGTCCTGTTTCCTTTACAACCTAGGGATACCAGCTGCTGTGCTGGGCAGAGCTGGGCAGCAAATTGTATTTTAAGCAGAAGGAGCAGAGCCTCATTCTTCTTGTAAAGTTCACGGCTTAGGAGCAAAGTGAGTTGCTGAGAGATAAAGCATTGGATAAGGCCCAGAGTCAAGAAGCCGGGACATTCCAGGGAAGAAGTTCACAAAAAGGGACAGTGTAGACACCCTGAATGTAAGCCCAAACAAAGCACCAAGTTAAGCAAAGGCCATCCGAAAGGCGAAGGTGGAGAGCTGGGCTTGGAGCTGTCAGCTGGAAACAGGCAGATACAGAAGACAGAGCTACTCAAGTCACTGCAGAGCTCGCAAGGAGTGCTGGTTGGGTTAGCAATCCCAATAGCAGCTTCAGGCACTGTGTCGGAAAGAGGAGCATGCTGGGATTAAAATAAGTCACTCAGACCTGGCCATTGTCACTACTCCGTGGCATCTAAACCAGCAGAGTCTAGGCTGGGGGGCTCTATTTGTGCCTGGTGGCTTTTGCAGGATGCTCCACCAGGCTGTGGCAGATATATGAGCTATTGCAAGAACAGGAGAGAACTGCATCAGGAGGCAAGGACACAGCTTTTTCTTGTGCTCTGCCTCAGGGTCACTGGCAGATACATCTGTGAAATCTACACATGCCAGCCCATGTCCTAGAGGGTCTCAGGACCTCAGGTCCTCACCAACCTCCGAGGATTCGGCCACAGCCCTCCAGACAACACTGAGCCTCATCTCCATGACCTCCCCGCGCAATCTGCAGTCCCAGAGGGCAGCCCTGACTCCGTCGTTTGTGGAATTTGACATGTCTGCAGAAGGCTATGGGTATGGAGGTCTCTCAAATATTTGGAAAATGATTTACTAATGTTCTAGTACCTCCGATGATCTATAACATTGGCTACGAAATTGCAGCCTCCACTGGTCCTCGTTGCTCAAGCAGAGATGTGTCTGAGTAGTAGATAGCTCTCTAGCCAATGGAGAAGGCAGAGTGTCTAGCCATGGAGAACCAGCGCCGCCTTCTTCCCTACTGTGTCTGCTCTAGAATGTCCTCCATCTTGTCTGGTCTCCAGTGAGGATTCGTCCTCTCTGGGTATCACACCAGCACTGTTTTCTGTTCTTGGAACCTCATGGCTTAAGATGACATATCACCTCTGAAGTGGATGGAGCAGGGAGGTGTTAGAGCCCGGGGGTTGACAGAAGGGGATGTCATGCAGCCCAGTGACCTACAGCACTTTACTATTTCCAGCTGTCTGTTTATTCCGACCTTGTCTACAGTCATGGGGACCAGCACAGAGCACTCCATCTCTGGAGGGACTGGATCAGGTAAGCATTTCTGCAGATGAGGATGCTTCAGCCCACCACATTTGTTATAGTCTCTTCAAGCAGGTATCCTAGTCATCTTAGCAGGGGCTCCCAGCCAGGGCCTCGGGTGGCACTGGCAGCTATGAGGATGCTGTATCTGAGTCTGGGCTGTTGTACGGGAGTCTGGGATGGGCTGGATTGGAGCATCAGATGCGGTTGGCTTTCTCTAGAGAGGAGTTTGAAGGAGGAGGATGGCGCATGGTTTTTGGACATGGAGCCTGGGCAGGCTTTTCAAAGCATCTCGCTAAGCTCATGACCCATTAGGCAGGACAGTGTAAGTTCCCAGAAGTACCTGAGCCCAGCCTTTCCCTATTATTGATGCCAGGTCTCAGGTTTCAGTGAGAACATGGTTGGCCTACCAGTTCAGGACAAACTTCCTTCCTGTGGGTAGTACCAAGTATGCTAACATGGCTGCCGATACTGGGCTGGTGGGAACAGTGGCCAACTGTTCAGAACTGCCAAGCCTGCTCTGATGTGAGAGGGCCTGGGGTTTCTTTGGACTTTGATATTTCTTTACCTTAGATTTTCAGTTGCGTTAGTGCCCTCCTCACTTCCATGGAGCCCAAAGCCCAACTTTCAATCAGTTGCAAAAGCTCAGCCGTTGAGAAGCCTCAGGGACAGCAACCTGTTCCCTTGGAAAGGAGGCTGCAGGGACTAGAGAGGCTTGAAGCAACAGGGTTCAAGGTCTGCAGGAACACCACAAACTTCCTGTGAGCCTTCTTCTCCTGTCTAAATCGTGAGAAGCATCCTGTGCTTGGTGGAGTGAGTGCGGAGTGTGGAGTAAGGCCAGATGCAGTGCTGGTGGGCAGCCCAGCAAGGTGAAGTCAGAGTTGCCTGGGGTCTCCCTTCCTTGGCAGAACAGAGTGTGAAGCTATCCCTGTGTTCTACCCCCCAGGAGCTCCCAGGCCATTCCCTCCACCTGGAGGTCTCACCTTCTCCTGTTGGTTTCTGATCAGCCGGCAGGCCAATGTCATGGAGGGCCACCCACTGCGCTTTCTAACCCTGGTGCGTCACCTGGCCAGGACAGAGCAGCCCTTTGTCTGCTTCTCCGTCAGCCTCTGCATGGATGACCTCTCCTTGGTCGTGTCCACAGAAGAGAAAGAGTTCCAACCCCTGGGTAAGGCCTTGGGATCCAAAGCTTGTGTGGACCATACCTGGGGAATGGGGCTGAGCCAGATGTTGACATGGATGTAACTGGAAGCCTGGAGACCTCCTGGAGCTCTACATCTTTTGAAATTGCTCCCTTGGCTTCCACATCTGGTAAAATGTGTAAGAAATATGTGCAGTGTGCCACTGTGATCTGGGCCCTGCATGACTCTGAAACGCATGCTCATTGACTTTCTAGAATACTAGTTCTGCCCTGACAGGAGAAACACTGGTGGGACTTAGGGTTCTGGAGCACAAGCTACATCATCAGAGCAAGGTTCATGAAGAATATACTCAACTTAGTCAGAGCTGAAGTGGCCCTAGACCCATGGATTACCCAAATTCACAGGGCTCCACGGGTATTCTATGTGGCAGGTTGCTAACTCTGGGTACCCAGGAGCCTGGTGTTGGCTCTGCCTTAAGACTTCAGCATAGTCTCAAGTACACTTGCCTCATGGATAAGCCCAGATACCTCAGCCATTGCTCCTAGGCTAAAAGTCACTGCCTCACAGCCAAATGTATGGAAGGTCCCGAGAATGGCCCACATCCTTGGCACACAGCCAGATTGCTTGAGTCCTCCCTCTCAGGTCACCTGACACAGGCCGTCTCTCTGGCACTCAGTGGCTAGGGCTTGGATGAAGTCTGCTGGAGCTGACCTTGAGCGGTTAGAGTAAGCTCTGCCTAGGGTAATAAGTGGGAGCAATGGCGGTGCCTTATCTCGCAGGGCAGTGGACTTGTTAAATGAGGTACGGCTTGTGCTTAACTCAGTGTCTGGTATGAAGTGTGAGCTCGGCAAGTGATGGGGGCAGCTAATGCTGTAGGCACTTTTTTTTTAAGTGAAAGAGAGTGCATGTCTGGTCTACAGCTCCACAGGATGTAAGGCCCACAGGCGCTGACCAGAAATCTCTGTCTCTGGTGCTCTTGGATCCCTGTTGCACTAGGCATCATGTGACATCCAGTGTTTGTTCTCTTCTGCAGATATCATGGAGCCTGAGGATGAGGCAGAGCCCTCAGCAGGCCGTCAGCTCCAGGTCAGGTGTAGCCAGCTGCTGGCTTGCGGTCAGTGGTATCACCTGGCTGTGGTGGTCAGCAAAGAAATGAAAAGGAACTGCACTGTCACCATGTACCTGGATGGACAAGCCATCGGTTCAGCCAAGGTCAATGTTAGAGCTGAGATGTTGCCTTGATATGGTCTGCTAATTGCTCACTTGCCCATGTCTTGTGTGTGTGTGTGTGCGCGTGTGTGTGCATGCGTGCATGTGTATAAATGCTTGTGTATGTATATATGTGTGCATCATTGTGACTTTTTAGATGGAATTTTATTTTAGTGAGAAGTGGGGTTCATGATACTCCTTCGATCAGTTCTGGGGTTAAGTGCCTCTCCCTCCCTCTGTCCTCTTTAACAGATGTTATATATTCAAGCCTTACCGGGGTCTTTTTTTTCAATGGATCCATCATCATTCGTGGACGTTTATGGCTATATTGGAACCCCCAGAGTTTGGAAACAAAAATCATCCTTAACCTGGCGTCTCGGGCCCGCCTACCTCTTTGAGGAAGACATATCGCCGGATACTCTAGAACTTATTATCAAACTCGGCCCGAGGTACTGTGGTAACTTTCAGGCTGTGCACCTTCAAGGTACGGGATGCTTTGATTTACAGCGATTCTGCTGGTATCAGTTTTTAAGTGGGCACCCAGTTATTTATAGCATAGTTATGAAGAATAAACTCAGCCCAGGTCAATCATGAGGGAAGGCCTCTGTAATTGGAGCATTATATATTTACAACCCAAGAGAAACTGTCATAGAAGAGGAAATGACAATATCCTTTAGATTTCGACTCCACAGCACCTAATGGAGGAGGGTCGGTGAGCATCAGCAAAGAAGGGGGGGGATTGAGATAAATAAGTCACATTCCTTTTAATGAAGACGCTTTTTAACTAAAGTATACTGTTGTCTTCAATTATTAAACAGGCAGACAGCGGCCCCATTTTCTTTATTGATTGTTGGCTGTTCAAGCAAGGAGCTTGCTCTCTGAGCTCTGCCAGGTCCAGGGGGGTCACTTCCCATCTGGAAAGAAAGACAAATGCATCTGTGTTTGAAGGCCTTCTGTGTGGCCAAGGGCGATTGAGTGCTTCTGAGTGCTTAGTTTCCACGACCAGGGCTTGTGTGAGCTTCATTTCCTGAGGTAAATGGCGTTGCCCAGAGCAGCTAGGCCAGGCCTGGAGTTCCTTGCATTGACTCTGTATTCGCCGGTGTTTGTTTAGTAGAGCTTTGCTGCCAGTCCCCTGGGGACCAGAGTGCTAATGCTAACTGGGATGTTCACAGGAGCAGTGCAGCTCACAGTAACTATGTAGCTCTTAGGTCTGTCAGCCCCATCCCCTTCTTCCTTAGGAAAAAGTTACATAGCAGCTTGGAAGAGAACGGACATATTTGATAGAGGTTTCTACTCTGGTAGGTTCACACCTGAGACACCTTTCTTTTCTAGGAGAGTCAATCTTGGGAGATTGCCCTAAGTGTATTTGTTGTTGTTTTGGCTTGTTTTTTCTTTTTAGAATCTCCCTGTACGGGCCAGGCTGGTCTCAAACTCCCAGAGGTCCGTTTGCCTTTGCCTCCCAAGTGCTGGATTGAAAGGTGTGCCCCACCACACCTGGTCCCGCCTTCATTTTTATATAAAGTGTCAGAGAAGCACAGATGGGGTAAAACGTATCACACACAAATATGCAAAATGTAGCAAAACACAGTCATTCTCTCAGCGATCACGTTGCTGTGTGGCAGTGGGTATTTAATGGTTGGCGGGTCAATTTCTTTCTCTGTAAAGAGAGGTTAGAACTGACTGAAAACTGCTGTTGTAGGAGATGTCCCAGATGGTGAAGCCACACCCCTCATCTCGGAGGAAAGGGTTTCCTTTGGTCTTTATGTACCCAGCTCTTCTATCACCAGCATAATAAACATCAGAAACACCTACAATGAGGTGGACAGCCGCCTGATCGCCAAGGAGGTACAGCTTCTTCCATTGCCACTCTTCCCCAGGGCGAACATCATTGTGGGCCTGCCTTCAGCTTCCAGGGCTCCAGTAACTACCCTATGCTTGCTCATGTGTGGATGGATAGGTACCGTCACACCGCACGTCTCCCTTCCTTTGCTAAGACACAGCCTGCTCCCCCACCAGGACAAAAGCTTTCCTTTCAAAATTGCTTCGAGAGGAGTATGTGGGCTCTTCCTGGTGAAGAGCCCAGAATACTTTCAATATCATTTTGATTTTGGAAACTCTACCGCTGGCCTTTGCTTTGGACTCTATCGCTCTACCAGCTCTGAAAAGTGGCTTGGTGGCTGTAACTTTTTTTTTTAAGTGAACTTACAGAGTAACAAGCAAATGCCTGTGCAAAGAAAGAGGCCAGGTGATTCACTGTTTCCCAGTCCCTGCATAAATATCTCTTTTGAGTTCAGTGCAGAACTCTTCAGTCTCATGAACAGAGGCCCAGTGGTCAGGATTGAGGCCCTGACATGTGTCTACCAGCATTGTGCCTTCTTACATATCCTGATAAAGACAGAATCCCTTTCCTCCTGGGTCTCTGGAGAAGGAGGAGAAGTTGGACCTCACAGAGCCTGGGCAGAGAAGGTCTTGGTACCAGTATTTCCTGGTTACTGTGATTGGGTTCCTCCTACCCTACCGCCTCCTCTCAGAGAGCAAGAGGAAGTGCAGATTATGTATTTACAGCTCTCCCCCTCGCAATTGTTCCACAGTGAGGGAGTGGAACGTTAACTTCTGCCCCCAATATTGGCTCATCCACTAATTGTCCCATGTAGAACACCGGGCTTGGGCCTCGGGGTGTCTATCCTCTAGGGGCCTCTGAACAGCACCCTTCTTATCCAGGGGATTTGTAGCACTAATTGCTGTCATTTCCTCTAGATGAACATTTCCTCCCGTGACAATGCCACGCCCGTGTTCTTGCTGAGGAACTGTGCTGGGCACCTTTTCGGGTCTTTGCGGACCCTTGGTGCTGTTGCTGTAGGCCAGTTAGGTAAGTCAAGTGCTAGAGTCCACTTTGCTTTGGGGAGGAGGGCTTGTGCATCTTAGATCTTTCTCAGTGGGACACAAGATGGATTGTACTGAGGAGGTCTTGTGAGAAGGGCCGGAGAGTGACCAAAGAGAATAACTCAGCTTACTACTTCTGGCTGATGTGCCCAACTACTGACCACACTGGTACCCCTGCACCACAGGTGCCTACCACTGAAGCACAGTGTGGCTTGTGAGCAGGACCCATGGTTGCATTTGTCTGAGTGAAAATAACAGACCAGTTGCCAAGACTTTTGGAGCGCCAGTCTCTCTTCCCAGCCTACCCCGGTGCATGAGCCCTCTTTGGCTGCACATGGGCATAGATGCAGACAGCTTCTGGGTTTGCTGCATTGTGGCACTGATGACATGTCCTCTTTGGTCCCCTCAGGGGTGAGGGTGTTCCATTCCAGCCCTGCTGCCAGCAGCCTGGACTACATTGGAGGGCCTGCCATCCTCCTAGGCCTCATCTCCCTGGCAACAGATGACCACACCATGTATGCAGCTATGAAAGTCCTGCACTCGGTCCTGACCAGCAATGCCATGTGTGATTACCTGATGCAGCACATCGATGGGTACCAGGTAATCCTCCCCCCTCAACTTCCCAAAGAGGTGTCATCCCCAGGATGAGCTTCTCTTGCCTCAGTAGGTCAGAAATGACTTCTGGAAAAGAGCGTCCCAGCAAGCTTTGCATCCCCCATGACCTTGGTCATCCCAAATGGAGACTGTTCAGTGATCCTAGAGTAGATGTTGCCTGTGTCACCTTATGGCAGGATAGAATGACACAGCCTGACTTGAGGCTGTGAGATCTGGGTGGGGACCTGTGGTGGCTTCCTGACAGTGCTGCAGCACTGAGGAGAGGCCATGGCGATGAATATAGAGACCCAGTTAGAGATGAGGAAAGCATAGAGACATGAGGTGGTAGGTCCTGTGAGAGGTACCATCTCGTAAGCCCAGTAAGACAGGCATAGAAAGCAGAGGGACACGGAAACTGGATGTATTTTCTGAGAACACCCATGAAGGATGGCAGTTCCAGAGAGTAAGGGGTGTGGTCTGAGAGGAGGGGTGTGGCCTGAGAGAAGGGGTGTGGTCGGAGAGAAGGGGTGTGGTCTGAGAGGAGGGGTGTGGTCTGAGGGGAGGGGTGTGGTCTGTGAGGAGGGGTGTGGTCTGAGAGAACGGGGGTGGGGGGCACTATAGAAACTAGCAGTACTAGTAGAAAGAGGGCTGGAGACACAACTAGGAATCCCACTGTGCATGTCACCTTTCCAGATCTTAGCCTTTCTCCTGCGGAAGAAGACGCCCTTTCTAAACCACCGCATTTTCCAGTTGATCCTCTCGGTGGCCGGCACAGCGGAGCTGGGTTTCCGGCCGTCTGCTGTCACTAACATGTGTATCTTCCGGCATGTGCTCTGCAATTTTGAGGTAAACCAGAGACGGGAACCTAGGCCTTCGGGAAGATGTGCGTAAAACACAATTAAGAGTGTCTGGTGTTTCACCTTCTTTATTAGCCTTATTAAGAGCAGGTGAGAAGACCACAGTATCTTTGAAGCACAGAGACCTGGGTTTACAGTTTAGCCCTGCTATCTCTGATACATATAGCCTTGGGATGTGTCTTGATCACTCTGATCCTCCTTTTTCTCTTGAGATAGTCTTGATTTATAGCCCAGGCTGGCTTTGAATTTATCTTCCAAGAAGATCCTGCCTCAGCCCATTATTTCTTCTTTTAAAGCTATCATAGGGGTTAAAGATTAACCACACACACACACACACACACACACACACACACACACACACACACACGTCTATATGTGACACACACACACCACACACACATGTATGTCTATATGTGATACACATACACACACACACACACACACACACACACACACACACACACACACACAGTATCTGAAAGGATTTTGAAGCTGTGAAGCACCATCTATGTGAATCCCAATCCCTTTGGATGGTGTTTGCTGTTCCCAGTGTTCTTTTAAAGAATGACCTAAGATGGGGACACTTAGGACAAATGAAAAGATCAACAGACCTACGGACAGACCAACTCATTCCAAACGTAGCAGCATTTACCAGATGCCAACAGCACCCAGGTATTGGCCATATCCTTGAGATTCAGTGATGTCCAAGGTCCAGGCCATCACTCCATCCAGAATGACCAAAAGGACAGTTTGTCATCCCCTCTCAGTGCTGCAGAGTGGCAGACATAGGGACCAGGAGTTCTGGGCTATGATTACAGAGTTTGAATGGAAAAGGCCTTGTCAAATAGAGGGCATATCACAAATGCTCCAGCATGTGAACAGTCCTGGGATGTTTGAGATTCCCCTTAGAGATGCTCTCTTTGCCTGCTAAGTGTCAGGTACTATTTAGTCTCAGACTCAGTGGACACCACTACGCCCATGGCTTGGTCTTAACCCACATCTGTTCTGTCTTCCAGCTCTGGACAAACACTGCAGACAACTTGGAGCTCACTCTCTTTTCCCATCTCCTGGAGATCCTTCAGTCACCAAGGTTGGCTGGGTTTCGGTAGCCCCGGGCTTAGAACTAATGTCTTCCAACAAAGGAAAGGGGTTAAAGGGTCAGGAGAACCCGAGTATTATCTTCTAGTTCCTAGAATGCTGGTCACCACTTGCAGGCCAGTGAGGTGGCTCTTTCTCTCTTGACAAACTTGGACCTCAGCAGGATAGGTGTTGGGAAATCAGAGGCCTATAGCCTCAAGGACTAGTCCAGAACTAGATGAATTGGGGCTCAGGGGGTGGCAACAATGGCCTGTAGAAGAAATGGCTCCTCTAGGCTCTAACTTGCTTTCCATACATTGTTTCTCTAATTGACCTCTCCAAGTGACTTGAACCAGTCAAAGTTGCCAATGGCAGAAATTACAGCCCAATATTTTAAGGAAGGAAGAATGCATAGAGGAGGAAGGATGAAAGAAGGGGGGCTGGAGGAAGGTAAAGAACTTCCTTAGTGTGTGTAAGTGAAGGGCACGGACCCTCAAGGAAGCTGGGGTACTACCCAAGTACCCCCTCTGTCCCCTTCAGCCTGTGCTGCTTCACTTAGACAGGCATTCTTCTGTGACAACCAGGTGGCTATGAGGCACCTCCTTGGATCTTTGTCTCAGCTGGGCACCTGCCATGGGCTTTACACCACAGTCTTAGGATGGGGTTGAGTTCTGCTGGGCTACTGTGGTCCTATGGCCAGGTCAAGGGCATGGCTTTGCCTCGCTAGAGGCTGAAGAGTTCACACCAAACATATAAAGGCTGTGAAAGGAGAAGGAAAGCAGCAGAGCCATGGGCTATCCCCTCGCTTGCTCTCCTAGTAATTGCTAATGCTTCCCTTGTTTTGGATGTATTTGTAAGGAGATTTTCATCTCCTATTAACTATTAGGAGATGAAAACTATTCACTATCCACCTATGTGGCCCCAGCTTTTGGGTGAAAGGTCATGAGTCTTTTCCTGTCACATAGTTCTGTGATCTGTGACCCTCTTGGGTCTGTCCCATTAGCATACGGGGTGTGGAACTTTGCAGAACTGAAGATGCTAATGTCAACAAGAAAGTTTCAAAGGAGTTATCCCAGCCATACCCACCTACCCTCCTTCTGACAGGCTCCACTTTCCGTACCTGTTGTCTAAAGCAACAGACATTACCCTTGTGGCTCTTCTCTTCGGAGGAGTTGAGCTTACTGGAAGTAAGACTGTGATTATCCTGGGGAGGGGGTGTGGGTTCTTGAATTCACTCTCTTTCTCTCCTCAGCCTCTCTCCTGAGCGCTCATCCACTTTGTGGTTTGGGGTGAGCAGGAAGATCGCACAGGCAGACGGGCGCAGTGGGTCTGAGTCACTTTGGCTGCTTGTTTGGGAGTACTCTTGGGTCACACGTGTGTCTGCTGTCTTTTGTTCTGGGTTTTCTGAGGCTAGCATTAGTTCTCCCTGAGGCTCAGAATTAAAGTCAGTAATTGGGTTTGTCTCTAAAGTTGGTTTCCGGGGATTGGAAGGGACACGCTGCACATGCTCCAGCTACTCTGACACTTGGCAGACACATACCTGATGGGGGTCTGATGGCATCTTGACAAGTTGCCAGGAGACCACTGGTGTCAGGGGGCCGTGAAACAAGCCTAGCTTGGAAAGCCTTTTTAGCAGAAACACAGCAGATTTGGTTCATTCCGGTAAAAGCTTTTACTGTCTCTCTCCTGGGCTCGCCAGAGAAGGACCCAGGAATGCGGAAAGAGCCCACCAGGCACAGTTGGTGCCTAAGCTCATATTTCTCTTCAACGAGCCGAGTCTGGCTCTGTCCAAGGTCTCCACCATCATTGCCATCCTGGGCTGTCAGCTGAAGGGCCACTTCAACATCCAAGACTTACTCAGGTACTCAACAGGCTCCCCAGGGGGGCGGTACAGGTAGAGGAGCCGACAACTATTTTGCAAGGGAGTATGTCCCCCAACCCTTGGTACTTAACATAATTTAGAACTTTGTAGAACTTTTTTGGTCAGGGATGAGTGTCAGGACAAGAGTGAATTTACTTGATTCAGGTAGAAGATGGTAGATATTGCAGCCTTTGGTTCTTGGACACATGTTCCATGTTTAAGAACTCAAGAACATCCCCTCTCATAGCCACGCTAGCAGCAATAGCCCTTTGCCTCCGCCCTGAAGATTTCCCTCAGGGTGGTCAGCCGGTCCCTTTCTTCTTCACTCCTATCTGAAATATTGATCTGGAAGAACCAGAGTTAATTTCTTTGCTAAATCTTGATAGATTTGAAAGTCTCTAGAAGCCTCATGCTGATCACCGCCAAATCCCATTTCCCTCAGATTTTCGCTAGAAGCCCCACTTGAGTGGATCACTTAGAAAACACTTAGCGCAAGCCCAGCAGGCACAATGGAGACCACTGCTTAAGCACACCCTTCTCATCTTGCTGTATGCAGGGTTGGGCTGTTTGTCATATACACCCTCAAGCCGTCATCGGTGAACGAGAGGCAGATCTGCCTGGATGGAGTCCAGGACCCCTCTGCACCTGGTGAGAACCCCCTTTTTCAGACATCAGATTGGAGAGTCGGGATGACTTTCAAGGCATCTAAAAACACATATTGGGGACCTCTTTGCACGGAAATGAGCTGTGGGAAAGAAAGGAGACACCCACAGCTGTGATGGCCTAACAGTGGCTGAGGAAGCTATATTTACCAGTTCACATTACACAATACATGGAACCATATATTCCTGCTTCAAAACCTGCAATGGCTTCTAAGGCTCCCAGGATAGGCAGCCTCTACATGCTAGTCCTGACCTTTCCTAGTCGAACCCTTAATTGTCGCCAGTATCAATAGCCTCAAGCTAACACTCTGAAGTGTTACAGATTGCTCAGCTTCTGTGCGTGACAGGAACACGTTATCTCTCCAGGAATGGCACCCTGCCCACCGAATTCTCTGCCTTCTCTAATAGACTAGTCATTTCCAGTCCCACTAGGCCTTATTTCTGAATTCCAAGGGCTTCTCACAATGTAGAGTTTGTGATGTGTCTTTGAGCTCCCCTGTCTCAGTCTCCCTTACTAGGAGGGCATGGGGTAGTAACTACAACCACTTTTGGGTCTGTGTTGCCCAAGATGGGGCCATTTGAATGTAAAATTTAACTAATTGGAGGCTGGAGAGAGATGGCTCAGTTGGTAAAGTGCGTTGCCACATAAGCAAGGACCTAAGCTTGGATCCCCAACACCAATATGGAAAGCCAGACACACTAGCTCGTGTCCGTGACCCTAGAGCTGCAGATGCAGGGACCACTTATCTGTAGGGTTCTCTGGTCAACTTGTGTAGCAAAATAGTGACCTCCGGATTTAGTGAGAGACTCTGTCTCAATACGTAATGTGGAGAGCAACAGACATTCTGACATGGACCTCTGTCTTCTACCACATGTAAACATAAGTGCATGAACGCATGAACACATTTGAGGTTGTCCGTTCATATACACTACACACACAATAATACAACGAAGTTTAAAGAGTTATGAATTTTAATTTTGGATCTTCACATTGGTCATATCTAAATCTGGCCACCACATGAGGCTAGTGTCTCCTGCATGGGACAGAGCAGAAGTAAAACAGTCTCGCCATCACAAAACTGTCTCTGGGACAGCAATGCTTAACACCCCCTCCTCTCAGGCAGAGCCTCAGAAATGGAAATTGATATTCCTTCGTCTCAGAGGACAGAACTGAAAGGTCAGTGAGATTAGAACCTTAATGGGTGATTGGGGCCAGAATCAAATAGAGAAAAATGGAACTCTTTCTCCAAGCTTCCGCCGTGAGGTGTGTGTTCTTTGAATTGGTCACAAAACAACAGACAGAGAATGAGTGGATGGGCAGGGGGTCAAAGGTCACAGTTGGCCAGACCTCCTTCTCACATGGATTTCATGGTCAAACTTGTACCCCCACCTCCTTATTTTTTGAGCCAGGGTCTTGCTATGCAGCCCTGATTGGTCTGGAACTCCCTATGTAGACCAGGCTAGCCATGAAGTCACAGAAATCGACTGCTTATGCCTCCCGAGTGCTGAGATCAAAGGTGGGCATCACCATGCCTGTCATCGGTCTCCAATGTAAATCTCTGTGAAACGTTGCTAGTGTGTCCTTTAGCGCTTTCCTGATGCCTCAAGAGTCAAGCTGCTGCTTGTTGAAAGATAGTTTTGACCTTATCATTTTAAAGTTTGTTTTCCCCAAAAAGTAAACACTGAAGCTACCCCAAGTAAAGGAAAACTCAGCAGTATCCCGAAGCTCTTTTAAAAGTGTTGCACAGAAGTCTAGAATTCAGTGCCAGGATCTGTGGCCCAATTCCCAAATAAACTAAGTATTTGATGAATACGATTGCATTCTGTAGCAAATATTATGTCTCTTTACATCCGTTTTCTCTCAAATCTCAATTTCGTTCTTTCTTTTTTTCTATAGCTGGAAGCCAAACATCTGGAAAGGCAATCTGGCTTAGAAACCAGTTGCTGGAGATGCTGTTTGGTGTAATAACTGCCCCCCAACTTCATCTGTCCTCTGAGTGAGTAGATCCAGGAAGGGAGAGTTGGCTTGGAGTTGCCTTACACAGGGCGGGGCATTAAAACCTTTTCTTAATGAAAAGTTTAGCATCCTTGAGTCTGTTTGCTGCAGTGTGTTCTGTAGTGGCCAGGATGGAAATAATATTCTCTCCACTCCATAAGCTGGACCTTGCCCTGAGGTAAATTCTGATGCAAATGGCCAATGGGCACAGAGAACTACAAACAGATTCGAGATCATTTGAAATTCTTTTTGTCACCATCGTATCCTGTAATGGCTTTTGTTCTGGCAGCAGTGACAACTGCTTTCTTTGATGTCTTACTCCTGGCAGACAACAGAACGGAGAAATGGTTAGCCTACATTACATCGATCATAGAAAAGGCTTGCCAAACGCTTCTGCTGTTCACTGAGTGCTTAAGCTAGTTCTTCCAACTTGGATTAAAAGGAGTGTCTGCCTTCAATTAACCTTCAGAGTCATGCTTAATCACAAAGCTGATTCCATTACTTTTCCTGCTGCCTGCCCAAGACTCTGGAGCCATTCAGTTAACAACTATTCCTTGAGGACCTACTGTACACCAGACACTGTTCCTGGCTTGGAGGATGCAGCCCTTAGCCAGTGGTCCCATGGCTTTGCTCTGTCTTTGAGTTTATGAGTCAGTATGTGGGCATATTTGGTGACAGGGCAGAGAGATACTCCCCAGCAAAGGAACTGCAGCTAGTAGGTAATGACTTCCCAGTTGATGCTGGAGAGCTGGCTTGGTTGGCAAAGCACTTGCTTTGTGAGCGTGGGGTCCTGAGTTTGGATCCTTGGCACTCATGTAAAAGTTGGATGTGATGTCTATCTGTGACCCTAATGTTAGGGAGGGTGGTGGAGGCTAAATAGATGTCAGGAGATCACTAGCCAGTTAGTCTAGCTGAACTGTGATCTCCAGGTTCAGTGAGAGACCCTATTACCAGAAATAAGCCAGAGAGTGATAGAGCAAGACACCTATCATTAGTTCTAGCTTGCACTCATGTGTGCACACTTATGGATATACCACACACATACAGTGCACGCACACAATGCACACACGCCAGAAACACTTGTGTCAGCCTATGAGTCTTTGCATTCCTAGAATCAAAATACAAACTGGAAGATGCCTTAGTGGTGAGTGAGCCCAGCTCTTTCCCTTTTTTTCTCTTTGGAGGAGACCCAAGGGTGGCTCTCACACATTTGAACTCTTCAATCTCAACGTAGGATCGGAGTTTCGCCTCTTTCCCTAAGGCCCCCTAAAAGGCCCTGTGAGTTTTGTATGCCTCTTTCTGCTCAGTGTGAAACTGAGAATGGCAGTTTTCCTGGTGGGCTTGGATGAGGATAAAATGATTGACCGATGACCCCGAGATACCTGGGACACCATGGAGTCTATAAGCGAATTCTCGTCATCGTTATCACCACCATCAGATCACTTTCACCCCCATGAGTAGGATGGCTACCATCATCATAGTTCTCACCACCCCAACATCAGCATCATCACCACCACCACCATCAGCATCACCCCCATCGCCTTCATCACTTCCATCCCTATTATCATTGAGTTAAACGATGTAAATGGTGGAGCACATTAAGAGTCCTGTCAAAGCCACTCAGTTCATGAGCACCAAAGACAATACTAAAAGGGAGGCAGTCTCTTCATTTCTAGTTCAGTATTGGCTCGTTTCAGCAGCCCGCAGCCAGCCAACCCCAGTGAGGCAGCTGATGCTGAGAACCTGCCCTGCTTAGATAGCTCTCTCTATGACTCTTAAGTGGCCAGAGATTTTACTCTCTCCATTGTCCTTCCTAGACAGGCTTCTGACCACACTGCCTCTCAGTTCCCTCTAACAGATCTAAACTCAGCATTTTAACGTCCGTGTTTGAGTGACCGTTCATCACAGCTAACCCTTGGACGTTTCCAGTTAGATTAGTTTTGACGAGATACTTTGAAGACAGGGGTGAATAGATGCATGTTTGAGATCACTCTGCCTATGGTAATGAAGCGAGATGGGCAAGCATGCACAGTAGTGAGTAGGACTACAAGGAGCGCTCACATCCCCATGCGTGGACGTTGTTCCCAGTTGCCCTAGAAGCTCTCCCGGCTTACAGAGCACTGTTAATGGACAGACCCATCCACTGTGCAACGATCTTGCAAGACTTTTACTGTATTCCTTCAAAATATAATCACAGTTCATGGACAGTGGCCAAGCGCTGCCTCACTCCCTTTCTGCGGCAACTTGTGAAACGACACTTGTCTTCTAGGCACGCTTCTTCCTCGTGGGCTGAGAGATGACCGCTTGTATATCTTGCCCCTCTAGGTTAAAGGAGCAGGTGTTTCTGAGCCTGGGGCCCGACTGGTTCCTGCTGCTCCTACAGGGTCACCTGCATCCCAGCACCACCACACTGGCGTTGAAGCTGCTGCTGTATTTTCTGTCAAGCCCTTCCCTCTGTGGGCGATTTAGAGATGGCCTGTCTGCAGGATGCTGGGTAGAGAGCTGCCTGGAGGGGGTGGACATTATGATGGGTGAGTGTGTGGCTGTCCCCAAGAAACCGTTACTCTTTCGTCCTGGGTGTGAGTGAAAGTCAAGCCCTACTCACACCCTGCCCACTTGGGATCTTGGTAACCCTGTCCTCCAGGTCTGCACCCAGAGCAGCCCTTGTCTCCTTAGATTCCCTTTGCTGAATCCCAGTGCCTCACGCTCATTAGCTTCTGTGGGCCACCTTCCAGCCCTCAACTCTCCTTGTCTGTTTACACACTGGGCCCCTTGTACATTGATTCTTCTTCTCCTTGGAAGCCTCTTCTAGTGGACGTAAATTCATCTTTCATGTCCCAGCTCAATGCTACTTTCCCTAGGACAAGAGGCAGGGGGCGGTGGTGGGGGAGAGCTGAATTGGGAGATTGAGCAACATCTCTCTGCTCCTATATGGCATCTCTCTAATGCCCATCACGATTCATAAGCACATGTTGATTTGTGTGAATAGCCTTATGTCTGCCCTTCCCACTATATTGTGTGCTTCCTGTGGGCCTGGAATCTGTACTTCTCTTTAAGTGTGCTAGATCCTCTGTCCAATGCAGGATTGCCTTGGTGCTTTCTGCATGGTTGGCATTTAGTATCTGTTTTTGATGAATGAATGAATAAATATAGGAATGAGTGAATGAATGGATAGATGAATGGGTAGATGGATCAATGAATGGATGAGCACGTTCAGAACTGGCCAGGAATGATCGCAGGGAACTTTCATGTGCTCTTGTATATGAAACACGTTTCGTCCAGTTTCTGTGGTATGGTCAGCATCTTGGCTTGGCATCAGTAACTCTTCTTACCTGGCTTTTGTGCCTTTTGTACCTAACAGACAACCTGAAGAACCACCCTGCAGTGCCTGACCAGAGCCCCTGCCTGCTTCCCGGGTTCCGGGTCTTGAATGACTTTCTGGGCTACCATGTTCTCATTCCGGAAGTCTACCTCATCGTGTCTGCCTTCTTCCTCCAGATGCCACTTACAGAGTTGACCGACGGGCCCAGAGTATGTTCAGGGTGCACCCCTGGGGAGGAGAGGCGCACTTTGCTTTCTAATTCCATATGATTATAGCTGTTCCCTAAGATTCTCTATCCCTCCGCTCCAACCAGAACCATGTCTGACCTGCTTCATTCCCTTACACCCTGTACCCCAGCTGGCTTCTAAATCCCTCCTATTAGCACTAATGACTTCCTTAACTCCTGCCCGCTCTTTTAGAATATCTGATGAGGTCAATCGAATCTATATCTTTCTGGTTAGTGATATCACAGCATGCTAAGGCTGGCTTCGCCCCAGTGCTGCACCTTAGGCCTCAGCACTGCTCATCAAGGGTGATTCCCAATCCATTGTCACCAAGAGAGAATTTTCTTTAATTCCGAGTGTCTCTTTCCCTTTAGTTTCCCGATTCTCACTGACCCTTCCTTTGCAGACCACAGGCAGGTCCAACCACGTCCCTGAGACCAGGAGCTGCTCCTTAATTAATACTTTTGGCCTACCCCTGCCCCATTTCTCACTCTTATGAACTTCTTTGCTAAATCTCCCCCCACAGAAGAGCCCACAGTCACCTCCCACCTGTCACTGTCCCCCCAACTCTTACACTTGCTTCAAGACTTCCTGGGCTTTTATGCCTACCAAGTCAGATGCAGATCCCAGCTAGCTTCAGGACTCCTTCAGTTTGATTACTTGACTAGCCTTTCTAGCTGGCTTCACCTTACCGGATCTTCCTACTGTAACTTCTGAGTTATGCCCACGAGAAGACAGCTGCTGTGTGCTGGCCTGTCATGTGTCTCATGTGCCCCTATTCCTTTCTCTCACCATCACCTGCTACTTCCTGCTCACAGCCCTAGATAATTTCCTCCACTGGGCCTCATTTTACCTCACATAGCATTGGCACCTGCAGGTGGCCACCTCTTCAAACACTGAGCAAATGGGAGACAGACCTGACCCTTGACTCATCTTCCCAGGTACCAGCAGAACTGGAAATAATTTCTTAGCGTTTAGTTGAGTTGTTTTTAATGGAGCTAGGATAGAAAAAAAGAAGCATGGCTAAAACATTCAGCCCACTGCATACTCTCATGTTTTATGGATTTGCCAAACATTCCGATAGACGCAAGTAGTATGTAGATCGCTTCAGCCCAAGGTTCTGACTATGCTGTGTTAAGTTCAGTGAGAGTTGGCGTTTTTATTTCTCACTGTGTGATGGGTAAACAAACATCTAAGAGTCTAAGACCTGTGAGAAACACTTTACATATTCCATTTTACTTGATATTTAAACAATCCCGTGGGAGTAGACAATGTGAGTTTCTGTTTCATAGAGAAGGAAATTGAACCACCAAGAGGCTCAATGGCGTGCCGAGTAGCAGCTCTGAGCTATTAAAAGGGCAGTGTCAGGCCTCCTGGTTCTACACACAACTCCTCTGCCCTTTCCCTGCACCTTGGAATCCTTCCTGTGTCCTTTAAATTCATTGTCCACACCCACCGAACTAGGTTGGGACATTGAATACCATTGAGATTAGAGCCCAGTGCCTTGTGCATGCCAGACAAACGCTGCTCCCCTGCTCTACCCAAAGAACTCCGTGTGCTTCTAATGCATGTGGGGCTGGAAGGTTTCATAAGGGCCAATGACCCATTCGGTTTCTGTCCTCTTGTTTTTCCTACTGGAGAACCCTGGGAAATGTGAAACACCTTGAAAGCTAGCCTCTGTGGGCAGATCTCCTTATGGTTCTTCTTTTTCCATAAGGAGAGCTTGGATTTGATGATTCAGTGGCTTCTCCAGAAACATTACCAGCAAGAAGTCCTCCAGGCCGGGCTGTGCATAGAAGGCGCCCTGCTTCTCCTGGGGATGCTAAAAGCCATCATGAGCCAGGTGAGACCTGTTACCCATACAGTACACCAGAAGGTTCCAATGGGAAGGAGTTTGGAAGGGTCAGCTTGTTTCCTAGTAAAGTTCTCATATCCATCCATTCTCTGTTATATAGAAAAATGCCCATGACTATGTAATTTACAAGGAAGTGAGAGGCTTACGGTTCCGAAGGGTGGGAAGTCCAGGAGCATGGTTCCAGCATCTGCCTGGCATGGGTGAGAGCCTGCTGCTGTCTCATAGTGTGGTGAAGGGGACCCCACGATGACATTGAGCAGCTGTGCTACCTTGGGTCTCTATGTCCCTTCTTATAAGACACAAATGCCACCACGGGGGACCTGAAGGTTCCCAAGGAGATTTGTGCACTGTCACCATGAGACATCTACTTCCTACTTCTTTGGTTGTGTTGGTTTTTTGGTATTTGGTTTTCCTTTTGGTATTGGGGACATTTCCGAGGAGACAAAGATGGCTATCTTTTTAAGAGGTTCATCCACATCAGGACCGATGGCCTTGCCCAAGAGATACTTGTGAGGTAGATACCTGTCTCAGAAAAAATGGGTAGCCTGGTACAGAGCCATTTGGTGCAAGAGCTGCTTGATTTTGATGTCCAAGGCCCATGAGGAGTGGGCAGAAGGGATTAAGTTAAACATCGTGGCAGCCATAACAGGTGAAGGTATTTGGTCTGGGAACAGGTCAGCAGGGGTAAGAGGTTGAGAAAGTCAATTTCATTCTGCAGATCCAAGCCTAATGGGAGCCTTGCTTCCACAAGGAAATGCTGTTGTCTTCTCACGTGCAAAAAAATAGAAGCCCAAACCTAATCGCCTGACACCCCACCCCAGCTTCTGGTACAGCCACTGTGAGCTAAAGTGGGGATAACCAGCAGGCACTTTAGGAAACCATACCCTGTCCTTATAGACGATGTTGTCTCAAAAACAGTTTTTCTTTTATTTCCCCATTATTTTTGTGGACTTATATTTTCTATGTCAATAAAGTAGAAAAAAGTAAGACTCGTGTATATATGAGATCAGCATACCTGTAATAGACACATCTGGTGTTGCTTGGTTCATTCATTTTTACAAAGCATCTGCAGTGCACGTCTTTGCTCTCTAGCTTGGTGACCCCTTGGGTGCAAAGTCTGTGGTGTGCATTGGCATTTAAAGCACACCGCCTGGCACTTTTGTCTGAAAGCACTTCTCAGAAACATTTTAGTAGACTTTAAATACACCCCCCCCCCAGCCATGCACTCACACCCACCGTCTGCTGGGCGCCTTAGCACTCGTAGACATGCTCAGCCCATTCTCAGAACCTCAGCAACATGGCAACACAGAAAACGGTCCCACAGATGAGTTCTTTACCGTTAGATCAAACCCACATTGTTTTAGCTTTTACCGGTCTCTCCTCGCCTGCATGCAGATGTAGCTGTGTTGCGAAGGCACAGACCCTGCTTTTTGATTTTACTTAAACAATCATTTACTTTAATAGGTGTTTATGTGTGCATGTGCGTGCTGTGTCCTGGCCGTGTTAAGTGATCACGTGTCTGGGTCTTTCAATCAGTTTCACGTGATAAGACTCCATCAACAGGATTTTTTGCATTCTTGTAAAGATCTCCTTCAATTCTTGAATTCCTACTTTCAGTACACTTCCATGCTCTGTTAACAAATTTCTGTTTATTATGTTTATATGAACATTTATAAAGGCTATTGGGCTGGGATTGCTTTCCACTGTATTATCATGAGGTTTGATATTGGTATCGTGCTAGTTTTAAAATAAAACACAGGTCCTCCTTTATATTAAAAAGAACAGGGGTTGGGGATTTGGCTCAGTGGTAGAGCGCTTGCCTAGCAAGCGCAAGGCCCTGGGTTCGGTCCCCAGCTCCGGGAAAAAAAAAAAGAATGAAAAAAAAAAAAAAGAATGTTAAATTTACTAATTCTTATATTATTTAAATGCAAGTTTCCTGGGCCCAGGTTTTCTCCATGAATCTTGACCTCAGAAAACAGAGAAGAACCTGAAATTCTGCAGTACCCTTTGGGCACTCAATGACTCAAGACTTTCTGTTTTTGTCCCAGGCTTGTACAGTTTCCAACACCATTGACAGGGCAACGCTAACACATGGGCCCCTGAGGGACATGACAGCTCCAAGTGACAGCAGGGGTCTTCTAACTCGTGTTCTGGGCGACAGTTTCCACCTTCTCACTTTCAGCTTTGAGATTCCTGCTTTCTTTCCCCCCAGTTTTTCTATTTTTTTAAAGAACCTGAAGGCTGGTGGATTTATTTTAAGAATGCTATCTTGGATATATTGATGAGTATCCTGACTTATTTATGTCACTTTCTAAGACTGTAATACTTGGCATCTTTCAATTTTGTTATTTCCTAGAATTTCTATAGTTACATTTTTAAAGATCTCTTGGTTCATACTCTCAATGTCCCTGTGGCTGAGCGTTTATATGTACATATATGTGTGCACATATGTATATGTAAATATATATTTATTTACATTCTTCATTTTAAAAAATGTATTCATTCTACCAGAGGGCTAATATGCAGTTAATTTTTGGGATATCTAAGATGTATATTTTCTGTTGACAGTATAAGAAGCCTGCTGTCTACCTAACCAATATGTTATCAATTAAAGCAAAAGATGACATGTAAGCTCATTTAAAACTTAAAATTGTAAAATATTCAGAGGACTCAATAATGGATCCAGTGAATGAACATACCTGTTATGAAGGTGCCAATTTCAGCAGATAAGAGTCTACACATGATAAACTTGTAGAGGGACGAGAGTGACAGTCTGGAATTTAATCATAAGGATAACTGTAATTTCTACCTACGAGTCCCTTGGAATAGGCTGAGTGTTGATTCTGTGTGTTGGTGTGGCTACGCAGGGAAAGAGCCTAAGATTCAGGCTGGTTAATTCGAAGTTCCAGGCATCTATTCAGAATAGCAAGACTTGAGGCTGGGGCACATGTCAACCTCTGAACGGGCAGCTGAGTATGTTTCTCAAGGGAACTGGGTGGAGGAGGCTCAGTCGTGTAGCCTGGATCAGAGGGGAAGAGAGCAGAGCGTGTGAGGAAACTCAAGCTCAGACATGGCACTAGGGATCAGCTCAGCTCAGCACAGCACACACAGCACACACAGCACAGCACAGCACAGCACAGCACAGCACAGCACAGCACACACAGCACATTACAGGCTCCTGGAGGCCCCAGTGTGAGTCAGGGTGGAGTCTCTAGTGGGGAAGTTGCTCTGGGGAAGGCTGGGCTGAGTACTGACAGGCACACTCTTCCCTGAGCCCAGTATGCCAAGTCCACTAGCTCAGGGATGGTGTGAGGACACAGCACACTCTAACAGATCTCCCAGGCTCACTCTCCTTGACTTTCACACGCTGGGTAGTCTTTGGTGAACCTCTCTAGACCTCTGTGTTTCCAACTGCAAAACAGGTAAATGTAGAACCCATTCCCTAAGGTTTGGGGTGAGGGAAGGATTAGATGTGAAACTCTTAGAAATGTCTGCATCTGTTTGTGACCCACTCCTGCCATCGCCCAGCTGTCTCAGGTAATTGCCAGAAGCATGTTACATCAAATTTATGGAAGATATCCCCGTATATTCTAGCTCATTGATCTCTCTCTGATACCTTCCCTGTCCCTCTGTCATGCTGCTGCGTGCTGGGCCCCATGCCATGTCTCACAGAGTGTGTCCTCAGCCCCGTGCAGGTTCAGGAGACGGTACCTGGGAGCAGACACTCCCCAGCAGTATTCTTCAGTTCCTCGGCCTGGTGCACCGCTCCTACCCTCAGGATCCAGCATGGAGGAGCCCTGACTTCCTCCAGACCATGGCTATCATCACTTTCTCCGTGGAAACCCAGAAGGTAGGACTGGCTTTGCTCTGAGGCCTCAGGGTGATCAGCAGTGAACACCAGCATCCTTCACGGGTGAAGGACCTCACACCTCCCTGCCTCTCAAAGTTAAAATGCCCGTTGAGCAACTTGACTGAACATGGAATAAACAACACGGGTAATTTCCCTTTTCTTGGCTGAGGTGCAGCTCAAGGGCAGTGTCAGCTCCAGAGTCCACTTTTTGTTTGTTTGTTTATTTATTTAGTTGTTAGAAATCTCAATAATGCAATATTTGATCATAGTTGATGTTCAAACATATATTTGGTGGAATGTATACCACCCCCGTATTAGGAAACCAGAATCCCATGCCAGGGGCCTGTTGCCACCTGTGCCATGGACAGACACTAGATGGTACCCCTGTCTTTCCTTCCACCTTTTCTTCTCAGTAACTTTTCTGTCTTCAGGCCCCTGGAACTTGATCCTGCTCTTTTTCTGGGTAGTAGGTTTGTGAGGGCCAAGCTCAGAGCAGGATGAACCAAGAAGAGAGAGGATGCAGGGACTCACTTAGGTCTAGAAGAGGTCTTGAACCTTGATTGCTGGAAAGTTAGAAGACAGGCTTTGGAAAGAACTGTGAGTTTGAGTCAGAGAACCAGTCCCAGGGGTAGGGTCAGGTGGGTCAGGAGCACCGGGGAACTGAGTGAAAGCAGGAGGTGAGAAATGGGTAGAGGATCAAACACAGGAAGAAGAAATCTGCACTTCAGTTCTCACCCTGGTGGATTAGGAAGCAGACACCCAGGGCAAGCTGTAATGTTTGTTTACAAGTTGTAACATTAGCTAGAAGGGCATATTAAAAGCAAGGCTTATGACCCCTGACTTTCAGGGTTGAGCATGTGCTAAAAAGCTAGTGGAGTGAGTGCAGGGCCCTGAACCAGCCCCTTCCAGAGATGTGTACTGAAGAAAATGCTCATCTCCTGAGCCCCTGGTGTACAGGAGCGAACCTGGTAACTTGTGGCGCTCAAAAGCCCCAGAGAAGACAGTACCAGGAAGAGAACAGAGCCTCAGAAAGAAAAATATCTCTCTGTGTCCCTGGGCTCAGGCCCATCTGGCCAGAGGGTGGCAAGACTGAGAAATGCTACCTTTCCAAGATTTAAAGTGGCACTCCTCCAAACCTGTCTCCCCGCCATTATGATCAGCTTAAAATAGACAGCTGACAAGGTCTGAAGAGAATGGTCAATGCTCTGTATCTATGAGCACTGTGCTTGGGAGTGTTTCCAGTTTCAGATGGAAACACTTTTAGACATTAAACATGTTTTTGTCTGTCCCCAACATGGGCAGATTTTTTTCATTATTATTCCATAAACAATACATTTTAATAGCATTGATGTAGCATTAAGCACTGCCACTCATGTGGAGATGAAAATATCAGGGCAGGGATATTTGGGCCGGATCTATGCAAATATGCTACCATTGTGTATAACAGAGTTGGACATCTGGAGAATTTGGTTATCTTCAGGGGTTCCTAGAATCAATATCCCATGGATGCTAAGGGACCAGCGTATTTAGTTTAAATAAAGAGATAGAATAGAAAGACTAGAAGATGCATGAAAATGAGAAAAAACAGTCACGCAATGGTTTGACCATCTGTATATACTCAAGAACTTGCTAGAAATGGGCAAAAGAGTCAGAAAGACCCAAAGAAGGCCCAGCTGGCTACAGCTGGGAGAGACCCAAATGCAAGCTGGGTCAGGTGACCTGGGCCAAGCAGAGAGGACAGTCCTTCAGGCTGCTCTTACCATCCCCAATGGGTCGGGAACCAGGCTCCCAAAATCTGTGGCCGGGCACTGTGACCCTGGTGCTACTTCAGCCTGTGTCTGAGCCACGTTTGGCACTTGCTGAATTGGGGCATTTTAGCCAAGTGCACTCTGGCCCGAGGTGCTTCCTCCACAGCCACCTGTCACTTCTGTGGGAGGGAAATAGAGGAGAAAGTCTGTCCTCCACGGTCATCTTTGGCAACCACACAGGCCCCATCTTAGGGCTTCTGCTCCAGTTTTGAAGTACCTTCTTCCTTCCTTGCCTCAACCAAGTCAGCCCTGCCAGGTCTTTGTTGAACAGACAATGGGACAGAACTCCTCTTGCAGGTGGCCAGTGGCCAAAAGCCTTCCACTTGCTGTGAATTTATATGGCATCTTTCCAGTCAAGGCCGCAAGGAGCTAATTAATGCAGTCACCGCCTCCCTAGGTGCCATTAAATTCATTTTATGGCTTAATTAAGAATGGCTGCATTAATTTTATGAATGAGCAAAGGGAGGTGCCAACAGATGAAGACACATGAAAAGTTCACGGGGCGGGAGTCAAGAGCCCCCGGCCATGTGTCCTTGGGCCTATCATTTGGCCTCTTGGCATCTCCACGTTGTCCTGGACTTTCTAGGGAATGAGCCCTGTCTGCTTTATTTATTTTTATTTTTTGCAAATCCCCAGTGAGAACCTAAGTGCCAGGTGGCTTTGGAGATCTGGGAGAGATTTCCAGCTCTACTTCAGTGTCCTCCTCATCCAAGGATGCTGTCTGTCAGCATTAGTAGTTCCGGGACAGGCAGAACACTGGGGACTTAGAGTTGAGTCCCAGAATCAGACTTTGACATGCCCAGTATGACTTTCTAGACCTCCCTGCTGGTCTCTGACTCTGTGGCTCTCCAAGTGCCTCTCAGACAGATATGGCCACCTTACACGTTTGACCCGGGCCAATCTCCTGGCTCTGCAGAACAGGTTTCCATGCAGGAATTGGGTGGCTTTGATGAGGATCTTGCCTACAGTGACAGGTGAGCAAAGGCTTCCAAGCAGAGTCAACTACACTGCCCTGTCACTTCTCCTAGGAGGCCACGTCTGAGTCCTCTAGAAACACCAGTCGTCCTGGGTCCTCTGCTGAAGCCAGCCATTCTGCTGAGGGGTTCCAAGCTTCTTTCAAGCCACATCCAGCTCAGAGGCAGCTGAGAGAGTTCATGCAAGTTCTCCTGAGGGAGCTGCTCTTTGGAGTGTCCAGCCCCAAGCAGTGGCTGCCCTTGGAGGTCCTTCTGGAGGTAGGTTAATAGGGGATGTTGGTAGACTGTGTGCAGTGGGAGGAGACTGGTCTTTAAGGGTAGCTCACCCCAGACCTAAGATACCAGCTACTATTGGGAGTTTGACTGTTAGGACTGCAGTGACTTGGTGTGGGGCCTGTGAACCCCAGCAGACCAAGGTGGACCAACAGATGAGTAGATGGGAGCTCCTTAGAATCAGAGCCTGAGGCAAGGATTTTGTGGTAGTGATTTGTAAGTAGGTGTTCAGGAGAAGGGGAAGAGAAGCAGACTTCTGAGGCAGAAGCTTGTTCATAGGTGGTCTTAGCTCTACTCTCTAAGGGCAGAGTGTCCTAGAGTCAATTTTTCAATGCAATAACTGCCAGGTGGCCATTGACTGTGGACTCCTCTGACTTGCTTCTTCACTCTGAGAGACAGCTTTATCTCCTGGGTGAGGTGGCTGGGTCATCAGGGGACAATGCCTCAGAGGAAGGCAGTCATGGCTGGTCAGCAGCCCATACTCACTAGTCAACCAAGGAGAATGTGGTCACTCAGGGGACACGGTGGCTCAATGGCTGGTGTCTCAGTCCTGGGCCATGTTTTCAGGCTTCTCCAGATGGTGCCACCAGCCAGCAGAAGCGAGACTTCCAATCCGAGGTCCTACTTTCCACCATGGACATATTCCACGTCCCAAGTGGGAGTGGCACGCCGACCCTAAGAGGTGAGTGAGCGTGTTCTGTGCTCTTCTCTGTTCCTAGCGTTGGGCAGCTCACTGGGACATCAGGATCCCCAGGTTGAGTGTTACCATTCCCTAGCACGTCCGCCTCTGTATCCATCTTCAGTGAGAGTCTGTTGACCTCTGTTGACACAGGTCGGGGCAGGGGAATGGTTGCTATTTTCCATGAGACCTGTCATAGTTGTGCTATTCTGAGGTAGAAACTCCTCCTGTCTTCTGGGTTCAGATCAGTCTCCTGTGACTTCGTCAGAAACCTGACTCAGGCTTCGGCAATGTGAGCTAATTAAGCCTAACACACTCTGAACCTTCTTGCCCATGCTAACGTCAGGCTCACTGCCCAGTAAGCATTTCTTGAACTAAAGGCCCTGGATAAAGATGAAGCATCCTGCAAGGCCACGTCCCACCAGTGTTTTCTGAGCTACACGAATCCCATTCGACACAGTTTGCCTCTAGGATTTTCCCCTGCCACACGGCTTGTGCCTTTCTCTTGATATCTGGCACAGAGAAGAGTAGGGAGCTGTATAGGAAGAATGCTGGCATGGCAACCCAGTGTTCACCTTGTCTCTGTCTCTGGATGGCAGTATGACTGGTTTGCTGACCTTGACTGTGCTTGGGACAGTCTTGGCTAACTCAGGATGGGTCTAGGAATCATCCGAGATCTCCACACACTGAGGTGAACACTCTGCCTGCTGTGTAAATGAGTCTGGCTATTTGCTTTACATCATGGCTCTCTCTGAAATTGTCCTAGTGTGCCTTCTACTCTGCGATAACGGTCTATGGTCAAAAGCAACTTGGGAAGACAGGGTCTGTTTGGCTTATACATCCTGATGCAGTCCATTACTAAGGAGAGTCAGGCAGGAATGTGGAAAGAGAATATGGAGGGCAGATGCTTACTGGCTTGCTCCCCATGGATTTCTCAGTTTGCTTGCTTTCTTATACTACTCAGGACCATCTCCCCAAGGCTCCTGCTACTCTCAGGGGGTTGGGCACTCTCACATCAATCATTAATCAAGAAAATGGCTCATTGGCTTACAGGTCAATCTCATGGAGGCAATTCCACGATTGATGTTCTTTTGGTCCAAGATGACTCTAGCTTGTGTCAAGTTGTCTAAAAACTAGCATACACACCAGTCCAGCATGACAGCATGCCCTTGGGTCCCCTTCTCATTGGCCTTGAACATTCAACTCTCCTGTTTTCCTGTCAAAAAAACCCCAAGAGGAAACACCCTCTTGGTTGACTTCTCATCCCCTGATTTATATCACTAGCTGACTTAATTTTGCTTTGAATAAACAACTGTTCTCTGTGTACCTACTAGAGATTCCATCTTCAGAACACTGGGGGGCATAGGTGACTAGGACATGGATACCACCAAGGATTTGTATGCTGTGGGGTGGAGAAACCCATTGGACACTAACTTCAGTCTGTTTCCTTACCTCACCCAGGCAGTAAGGAGCCTCAGTCAAATGCAGAAGCTGGTACTGTGCCTTCCCTTGCAAGCGTTTCCTACTTTACCCAGAAGCTCGTTGAGAAGCTGCACAGTGGGATGTTCTCCGCAGATCCAAAGCACATCCTCCTCTTCATCACAGAGCACATCATATCGGTAAGAAGCTGCATCACCAGGGTGGTAAGAAGCATCTTCTGGATGGACTGGGAGTCTTCTGAGCTCAGCTAGGTCTTCTTTCCTGGAGCCGAGATAGAATCCAAGATAGATAGGAGAAAAGGATGCTCTTTAAAGGCCAGGCATGCTTGATCGTCACTGCATACTCCGAAGGTGGTCCCTCATTCCCAGTCCTTTCTCCTGTTTTCTGCAGCCCATGCCCACAGCCCTTAACTGTAGTTTGAGAGGTGCAGATAGGATGGTGATGAAACCATGAACCCTAACTCTCAGCAGTCTATAAGCAAATGGAACTTCAGAGCAGAGAAATACAGCAGTAGCTGCTCTACTCCAAGGGAGCCCAACTAGCAAGCCATCTTGACAGAATAAGAAACTGCCCATTGTTGACCTGTGTCCTTCAGAGGGTGAACGGACTTATGGAGCAACCTGTGCTAAGACCCTATACTCTGGCCCTCTGCAACCTCCCTGAGTTTTTGATGAACTGAATAAAGTCTATTGATTTAACTCCTTTAGGGGACAAAGGAGAGAAAGGCAGAGTTCAGGTGTTCCAGATGGGCCTGACCTTTGCTGACCAGCTAAACACCTTGACCTCAGCCTGTTCTCCCTAGAGTAAGGTCATCTAATAGTCTACTTTATGATGTCATGCTACTTAACTGAAGTGATGTAGATGTAGACATAGATGTAGATATAGGTGTGTGCATGTGTGTGTCTGTGTGTCTGTGTGTATGTTTATTGGGACTATTCAATTAACATTGTTGTAATTATTAATGATACACCTGTTTTAAAACAGATATGAACAGCATATGCTCATATATTGAATGTCAGCCACCTCACCAGTGTTTCAGAAACCTGTGTTTGCTAAGTCCATGTTCCAAAATATGTCTGTGGTCAGCTCTTAGCTCCTCTGTCTTTATGAGTTTCTTCTTTAATTCTGCAAATTGCCTTTATCAACCCTCTCTTCAGTAGAGGCTCAAGAGTGCAGAAACCTGTTGACGGGTCAGCTTATACAACTTAAAAAATACATTCATTCACCATCCCATGCATTTTTTCAAAGTACTCCCAACTGTCCTTTCTTATTCCCTCCCCCTTCCTACTGAATGTCTCCCTCTTTCCAAGGTCTCCCTCCCCTCAGTTCATGTCCTTTTTGTGGCCTACTTCATTTCATTATAGTTTACTTGAGTGATGTCATGTACCATTGAGGAGTGGAGGAATGTGGCTCCTCCTCTCCCAGCAACCATTAGTTGTCTAGAGTTTCTCTGAGAGAGATGGGAGCATTCCAGACACCCTCGCCATCTCTGATGGAATGTCAGTGGGTCCTGCCTTGTACAGGTCACATGCTGGTGGCCACAGCTGCTTTAAATTCCAGATGTAACCTCCATATCATTACCAAAAGACATTCCACAGAACTTCCCCCCATCCTCAGTTCTTAGTCTTTCTTTCCCTTCTTGTGTGCTGTTCTCTGAGCCTTTTTGGAGGAGGTGACAGGTACTGTTTAGGGCTGAGTCTCCTCATACTGACCAGTTGTGAGTCTCCCTGCATTAAGAGTTGCCTACTCTACACAGAAGCATCTATGACTGTGAAACTTCTTGGTAACATTGTTTACATGGTAAACTGTGTCAGTGTGTCAAATTGCAAACTGTTCATGAGTACGCGTCTCTTTTTGGTGGTACAGGTCATTGAGAACCCATCTTCCCAAAAGGACACTGTCATGAGTGCGTTATATAGCAGTTTGAATAAAGTCATCCTGCACTGCCTCTCCAAGCCCCAGCAGTCCCTGTCTGAGTGCCTTGGCCTCCTCAGCATCCTGGACTTCCTACAGGAACAGTGGGACATCATCTTTGCCACCTACAATTCCAATGTCAACTTCCTCCTGTGCCTCATGCATTGTCTTTTGCTGCTGAATGCCAGGAGGTAAGAACCGAAGCTTTCTTTGCTGTGTTGGTGGTCAGGACAGAAAAGCAAAGCACGGAGGAAAGGATATCTGGGGGAGGTCGATATAAATCAAAGGAGCTGGATAGCTGAACTTGTGTGGGGTGCTTGATAGTTAAGCCATCCCCAAGTCTGTGTGACCAAGCAACAAAAGGCATCAAAAACAATAATTTACCTCCTTTCCACAATTCTAAGATACTTAATTGATTTCAATTTTTTTGAGGCAGAAGATGCAAACATTAAGTGTACACATTGATTTCTTTTTCTATAGCCAGATTTCAGAAACATTAATATTTGATAAATGCAATCTCAGTGTGGGAAAGTGTTCATAATTCAATGTACCACACACCCTAGGAATAATTTTCTTTGGAGAGAACTGCACACAATCTGTATGGGATTCCGAACAGTATCACCAAGCATACTTACCTTAGGGACACTGACGAAGTGCTGTTGAATGAGCACCCCTTCCGGAAGTCCCATTTGAGCTTGTAGTTCTTGACTGTATTGTTTGTGTTCCACATCTCCCCCCATGTATAGAAGAGATTTACTCGTTCTTCTCAGATGCTTGGTGGTGTTGTATATAACTATTAAAAAAGGGTTTTCTTTTACCCCACTAGGTCGGACACTGCAGTGCCCTAAGGTATCTGCTAGATATCTTGGTAGAAACACACATCCCAACTCTGTGGCAGCCCACACAAGGTGGCCAAGTCTGTGGTGGCCCAGTGTCTCTGCCGCCACACACTCTCCCAAAGTCAAATCGCCACAAGAAAGAACACACAACCTAATAACCTCTGGTCCAATCGATAAGATATAATTGTCCACCTAAACACACAAAGCGCTGTACACATCCATCCCTTAAGAACACTCATAACAACTTGTAAAGGTACAGCATGGAATCCTAACATCAGCCTCCATGTTCTCTCTCGGCGGCTGCTCTGTTGCCTTCTCCTCCCTCCTTCCATTCCAGTCCCCTCCTCTTCCCTCACACCTTTCTCCCGCCCATCCTTCCTTCTTGTCCAATGACAGGCCTCGTTCTATCCTGTACCTGCCTTCACCTGCATAATGAAATCATCCCACAGCTTGGGGCCAAATGTCTTTCAAAGTTTGGATTTTTAAGAATTTTGTGAATATTTGTTTATCTATTTATTTATATCTGCATCTTTCTATATATTTCATTTCATTTCATTTCTATATATTTCATATACATATGTATATATATTTCATTTACATATGTGCATATGCATACATATATATATATACTATATATATTAACTATTTTGAAGATGGTGCCCAGAAGTACACATCACATACATTCATTTCAAATATACCTTACATCAGAGACCTGACGACAATTTTGTACACATTTCATACATGTTTGTTTCCATGGGGAATGACATTGGTCAAGTGTAGAATTTTCCACTCGCAGTGTCATCTTGTTTCTAAAAAGCTTCAGATTCTTTTGAGATCCAGTTTGAGCTGGGAATGCTTGGCTGCTCTGAGCCTGTGGATGTGGCTTCCCAGTAAGAGAGCCGTGTCCACTGAAGGGAGAACAAGACAGCAGGGTATTACACATCCTTCTGTCTGTTAAGGCAGGGTTTAACTATGTAGGCTGAGCTACCTCACACTCAAAGCAATCCTCCTGCTCCAGCCTCTTGAGGGCTATGGTTAACACCACTCATGCCCACCTCTAACTCCTCTCTCTCCCCCTCTATATTTGAGTTTTGAGAAGTAGATTCATTTGGTCTCAAACTTGCTATGTAGCTGAGGTTGGCCTTGAACCCCTGATCTTGTTGCCTCTACCTCTAGGATCCTATGGTTATTCGAATGGACACTGTGCCTGATTCCAGCTTTCTCAATCATACTCATGCCAGTATAAATGATAAATTTAGTCATTTGAACAAAAGTACCTCTCTGCATCCTGTAGCTATTCTTATTGAACACCACTTATCACTAGGGTTGACTCAGCTTAACACCACCTAGGAAGCCAACCCTGTGCCTGTGCTGGCCTTCATCCCAGTCTCAGGGGGGTGAAGCAGCAAGGTGACAAGGCCAAGGCCAGTAGGAACTAACTAAAGGCCTTGGGAAGCCTCCGTCCCAGGTAGGCACTGGTCCTTCGTTTGTAAATTTGAAAAACACCGGTCTTCAGCATATGGTTAAGTCCGGAGGCTTTTCCTTGTCTCTTTATGTGAGAGCCCAGCCGAGGCCACCAGAGCGGCCTTTCACATATTGGGAACAGCGGCTTCCTCAGGCTCCTCTGTGGAACATTTTATTCTTTACGTTTCAACCATGTTCTTTCTTGAACATGGGCAGGTTTGTGTTTCTGTGTTTGCCGTTTTAGTATTATCTACCTATTAGATATTAGGTAGATTAAATATCTACCTTTTAGTTATTATCTATGCATTTTTTTTCCTGCCCAGGAGGCTGGGCCCTCTAGCAGAGGGCACATGCCACAGTGTAAGGTTACAGGGGAATCCAGTGTGTGAGCCATGTCCTCCCATTAGAACTGTAGGGCCCTGAGGAAATTCACATATGAAGCATGCGTTTAATAATTACTAGTGCTGTCAAGACGGTAGTAACAGAGTCCTTCAATGTATAAGACTCTGTGCAGGTTACCTGCCCTGGAAGCTAGCTCTGCCTATGGGATGACATCAAGGTCCAATGGAGTCAAGTGTCAGTGCTTTAGGAATTCCAGTTCTGATGAGGGACGAGACACTAAGAATCGAATCATTGGCTCTGCTGGAGGCACAAGAAGGATTTTATGGCTAGGACCACCTGTGATGAATTATAAGACACTGCTGTATGGAAATCCATCATTCAATATCAGCTACGGACATCATTATGTTGTACTTTAACTTGGCACACTTTTCCATGTTGACATATACTGAGTTGTATGTGTGACCTCTTAGAAAAAGAACCATGGCATCGTCCCGAGGAAAATTGAGTTTGGTGCGACATTTTTCTTCTTTCCTAGTTATCCGGAAGGATTTGGATTGGAGCCCAAGCCCAGAATTAATCCTTACCACCAAGTCTTCCTTTCTCCAAGTGAAGAAGTGAAAGATAAGAAGGAGGAGGGCCTCCCAAGTCTGGGCGATGGTACGTTCTGCCGGGTGTCCTGTGTGGGGGTCCGGTGGGCAGCAGCAGTTGCAGTGTAGGCCTCAGACAGAATGGCAAGGGATGGAGGAGGGGAGAGATGTGTGAATGGAGGATGAAGGCATGGATGAGAGGGTGGAGAGATGGGCGGGAGGATGGAGGTATAGAAGGTCAGATAGAGGGCTGGGTAAAAAGACAGAGAAACTTATCTCACTTTAGTCTCTTGGCTCCTCACTCTTAAGTTGAAACTGGCGTGCCAGTTCAAACCAGTACCTTGCTACCTCTTGGCTTTGTTCCCCACAATTGTCAATTGTCAGTTTATAGCACACACACACACACACACACACACACTTGCTACCTCTCAGCTTTGTTCCCCACCATTGTCAGTTTACACACTCACGCGCACACACACACACACACACATGCTCCAGAGCATGCACGCACACTCATCCATGTGTTTAAGAACTGCATCCATGCTGTCTTGATTGAGAAGGCCCAAGCCTCTGCTACTGGATTTGAAGTCTGTACCACTTGCCTTGTGTCACCTTGTAATAACGAACCATCAGCATGAGCACATCTGGACTGTGGTCAGAGAGGCTCCTAAGCCTTTCCAGTTTCAGAAGCTTGTGGCTTTAAACTCTGTACTGATGCAGTGTCAGTTATAGCATGCATGGCTATACTCTGCAATTTGGTAGAGGTGGGAATAGCAAAACAGACCCCAGGCCTAGGGAGTAGCTCAGTCAGCAAAATACTTACTGAGTGAGCAGGGGGATGTGAGTTCTGATCTCTACTGCTCATGTAAAAAGCAGACTGTGGTGGCAAATACATGGAATCCGCACTGGGGAGGGAGGTGGACACAGGAGGATCCCAGGGACTTACTGGCCAACCAGTCTAGCCAAGCCAGTAAGCTGCTCCATCCGATTCAGCCAGAGTAAGGCAGAGAGTGATAAAGGCATTTAGGCTTCAGAAAACCCAGGGCACTGAGAAAGGCAGAGTCTGAGAAGCAGATCCAATGTTAGGAAAACGAAATGGTAACCTGGGCACACCATTGGGCTCCATTCTCCACAGAGACCAACATGTTTAAGAAGGTTCCTTAGAAGGTGCTTGGGTTAACCCTCTAGCTATTGTCTTGGTTTGGGTTTCCATAGCTGTGAGGAGATACCATGACCAAGTCAACTCTTATAAAGGCAAACATTTCACTGGGGCTGGCTTACAGTTTCAGAGGGGTAGTTCCTTATCATTGTGGCTGAAGGCATGGCAGGGTACGGGCAGACATGGTGCTGGGGAAGGAGCTGAGAGGTCTACATCTTGATCCCAAGGCAGCAGCAGCAGCACATTTTCCTTTGCAGGTAGCTAGGAAGGGGGCTCTCTTCACACTGGGTAGAGCTTGAGCATAGGACCTCAAAGCCCACACCCACAGTAATGCACTTCCTCCAACAAGGCCACAACTACTCCAACAAGGCCATATCTCCTAATAATAGCAATTCTCATGGGCCAAGCATATTCAAGCCACCACAGCTATTGAGGAGACACATAAGGGATGCCACTGGAATCAGACAGAATTGGGGATTGGAGAGAGATTCTTTTCTCTCTTGATCTTATTTGCTGGATTTGAGTATGGGAGGCAGCCAGGACTTAGCAAGAGGTAGTTAGACATGGGAAGTAGGAAAAAAGTCAACGTACATGGATGTTGGTAGCTTTGGCTCTACATACTGACTTCTGGGGTCCTTTTTGGGGGAGGCCACCCTCATTGTGCTGTGTACTCTCTTTCGTAGTCCAGCACAGCATCCAGAAGTCAGTGCGGGCGCTCTGGCAGCAGTTGGTGGCACAGAGGCGGCAGACCCTGGAGGATGCCTTCAAGATCGATCTGTCCGTGAAGGCTGGGGAAAGTGAAGTGAAGATCGAGGAGGTCACCCCACTCTGGGAGGAGACGATGCTTAGAGCCTGGCAGCATTACTTAGGTCTCTGTCCCCTCAAGTCAAGGGACAAAAACTGCTAGGTCTCATAAAGTAATATCTTCCAAGGTTCCACTCAGGGCCAGAGCCTTTTCTACCCAGGATTCCGCTCAAAGCTAGGACCTTTTCTGTTTCATACATTTGGTGGGTGTGGTTTACATCACTGAAATGTTTCTTATCTGTCCTCACAAAGAACGAATGCTGTATTTACCTGCTGGCGGGAGGGAAGGCTAAAAGAGGCAGCCAAGCAGATAGCTGGCAATAATCCCTTAGAGGGACTGACCGCTTGCCCAGGGTTGTGGCTCAGGCTTGAGAGGCTAGAGCACTAGGTCTGGCCCTGATGTTCACAGCTCAGCTTTGAAACTTTGCACCATGTCATACATGTGCTGTCTCTTCATGAAGTGAATGGCCATCCTTAAAATATTAGCATAAAAACCCCAATATTCTGCCTTCATAGTTATCAACTCAGCGATGAGATTTTAATTTTGCTTGGTGGGGAGGTCTTGAGGCTCAAAATTCATATGCTTCTTTGAAGTCTTTCAACGTCACAAAAGTTTACAGCACCTCAAGAGGTAGGTGTTAGCATGTCTATTGGTTTACTGTCCAGACATCCAGAGCTCTTAGCTAACTGGCTTTCCAAATTGTTCTGGAAGACATGGGTGTGTATGTCTGTCTTAGTTCATTCATGCTGCTTAAATAAGAAGCATAAGTTGGATAATTTGTGAATAACAGAAATTCAATTTCTTAGAGTTCTAAAAGCTAAGTCCAAGATCTGGGTACGTGAGATTGGTTGTCTAGTCTGGGATCTGTCCTCTTCTAAGCCAGGACTCACTGTACTGTCCTCTAAGGTGTGCTTGGATGTTGTGTCTTTGCCAGATAGAAGGGATAGAAGGACAGAGAGAGCCTGAGCCTGTTTCCTTCAGCCTCTGTATAAGGCATTAATCCATCCATGAGGATGAAGCCTCATGACTTTGCCACTTCCAGCATCACAGTGGGGGATATTTTGACATGAATTTTTGGAGGGAGCACGCTCAAGCTATAGCAACCCGTGTACATGTAGTCTGGAGCCACAGCATCAGATTGTGCCCCAGAGAGAAGTGACAGATGTAAAGGCGTGCAGAGCTAAGACTGACTCTGAAGTGCTAGCAGTCGGGTACTGAACACTTTAAAAGTCCCAGGTCCTTTAAGCATAATATGTTAGCCCACCCTCATGACACCCAGTGGGTCTGAATTCTCCCATATCCATTCCATCCTCTGAGAAACGGAGGGTTAGCCTCTCTGGGACATCATCATATGTTCTCACATCCCGCTGGACACCAACTAGACATGGAGCCAGGAGTTTGGGCCAAGTCTAGGGGCCCTGCAGGCCGCACACGTTTCTCAGTGGAAGGAACATCTGAGACGGCAGCGTAGGCCTGCAGCTTAAGCTGCTTCTCTGTGGCAGAAGGGACCCAGTGTCCAGGCCCTAGCGGGCCCTTCGCCAGACAAGCCCGCTGTGGAACCAGTGTGCGTCTTCTCCTTCCAGCTTCAGCTCTCATTTCCTCCCACAGCATCCGAGAAGAAGTCACTGGCCAGTCGCTCAAGTGTCACACACCACAGCAAAGCGACGTCCTGGAGTGGGAGCCTATCTTCGGCCATGAGACTGATGCCCGGGCGGCAGGCAAAGGATCCCGAGTGCAGAGCAGAGGTGAGCCTAGAACCCTTGACCTGGGAGCTGTCTCAGGGAACTCAAACCCCAGTCGCGTTGTCTCCTCTCTGCTGTCTGCTACTGGTAATCTCGTTCCACAATCTCTGAGGGTGTGCTCCTGGCTTCCCAGCTGGGGCTATGGAGAGAAGAGCCAGGTCTAAAGCTGGCTTTAACTGGAATTGGATCTGGGTTACTCTTAGGTACCAAGAGAAGGTATTCTTGGAACACCTACATTTTAAAAAAAAACGAATTCATTTTGAAACAAGGAGAACATGTTTCAAATTTTAAAATGGGCTAGAATTCCCTACACTGGTCATCCTGTTGGAATGGGCAAGGAACCAGCCACAGACAAGGATACTAAAGAATGGGCATGGAAGGTTCTGGAAGGAGGGAGCAGAGGGCTCCCCATTTTACACTGCGTTGAGACTCAGCAGCCCTTAGACCCCACATCCATTACTCATCTCCACGAGCCGCCTTTGTCGTTACCAGAAGGCATGGTTCTCAGGTACATATGTACACTGTGATGTCATAAGATAAGAGCATCAACTATTTGCCCTGGGGTCTGTTTAATTATTTTTAAAAATTAATTTTGATTATTACAGCTGATTACACCTCAGTGAGCAATGTAATTGATATTTTCTAATGTATCCCAAGGAACATTTTGTATAACACGCTTTTTGTTGTTGAAGGTTAAAGACGCCGTTATTGGTTTTTCCCTAAATATGCCCACATCATTAGTCCCTCCAGTGAGGAGGTCGCCATCTGGAAAAAGCAGCATGGAGACATTATTCAGGCACGAGTGCATGAAATTGGTGTTTTCGCATCTTCTGTCTCTCTTCTGGAAAGAAGAGGCTTGTAATTAAAGGAGTTGGTACTGAAGGAGGCATTATTCATCCAGTGTTATTCCTTATCATGTCAGCGCTGACAGTTCTATAGCACTGATAAATTGTTCCTGGGAGTGAGGCATATGAGGTAGGATTCGTCGTTGCTCGCACCTCTCTACCTCTTCAGGAGAGTATGGACTCGTCCTGACACAGAAGCTGAGCTTTGAGTCAAGGCCAATTTCATAGACGTCACTTACTTTGATAGATGCGGTTTCTTCCCCTTGCCCCGCCCCCTCCCCGCCCTCCCCCCCCCCCCCCCCCGGCCCCATCGCAGTTCCTTCTGGGATCGAATTGTGATGTTGTCTCTGACATGGTGAAGGCCTTGAGAGTCTGATAGAGGCTGGGGACTTGGCCTCTCCTTAGACCTCCGAAAGCCAGCTCAGGGTATTCTGGAAGCCATTTAACTACTGTCTGCTTGGAGAATCCTGGGTGATACTCTTGCCAGCCATTTTTCTCCTTAGCAGGGATAATGCTTTTCTGCCCACTCAATTTCAGTTGTTCTTGTTACAGAACAAGCTGGGAAGTTGCCTTTCTGCCTGGTATAAAAACAGCTTGTTTGGGTTGATGGTTTCCAAGGGTTCAGCCCATGGTGGCTTGGTCTGTGTGCTTAGACAGAACACCATGGCATGCAAGAACATGTGGTAGAGAAGAGCTATTCAGCTAGGCCTCACCTCCTAAGGTTTCTAAAACTTCCTGAAGTAACATCGCTGCCACTAGCTGATGATCAAGTGCTTGACAGAATAAGCCCATGGGGAACAATTCGTATTGTTCCATAGCAGTAATCAAACGCTGCCCTATTTGGGTAGAAACACTGTCATGACATAGAGTGTTCATTGATGTCATGGGAAGTCAGGTGAGGAAAATGCTCTGTATTATCTCCTCAGTTCTTCTAAAGACCTGAAGTTATTCCAAAATGCAAAGCACATTACCATCTACTGACACACGTGGAAAGGAAAGAATTGGCCAAGGGAAGAGGGGCCTAGATAATGGGAAGCACTGGGGAGGGAGTGGAGGAAGAGAGATTACTTGAGGCTGGAGGCAAGAAAGGGAGAGGCTTGGAGGGCAGTGTAGGGAAGAAACACCAGGCAGGAAAGGCCCAAGGTCTAGAAAGGGCAAGACAGGAGCCAGCGCCAGATAAGGAGCAAATGACATGCTGGGTGTGTTTATAAGTGTGAAGTTGAATGGGGGCTATGTGGTGGGGCCTTGCTCAGGTACTGGCTAGGTTAAGAGGGATGGTCCTGAGGCAAGAGGGTGCCCAAAGGGTATCCTATCATTTAAATGGAGGAGACAGCATCCTAATCCTAATGCTTCAGTGGTAGGAGTATTCAACATCAAAGAACACAGGAAAATTCTGCTACCCAAGGCTGGGACAGATGAAGACAGGAGCCCACCAAGGCCAGAGGAAATGAGTGAGAAAAGAGAAGGCCTGGGATGTGGGAGGAGTGAGAGCAGTGTAGAGAATCTGTTGACAATGAGGAAGATGAGAGTCAGAGGGCATGGGTGTCTTTAAAGAGGCAGGAGGTCACCTGAATGTATAATCCACTAATCCATATCTTATTATAGAGAGTGAGTGTGAGCTGGGTTTCTCCCCATTTGTCTGTGGGAAACCACACATGTGCTCCCCATCTGCGCATAGCTATCTGTGTAAGCACCCACCAGCCCCATCTGAGGAGGGAGACCCTGTACTAGTCTCCCATCAACGCCTAAGGCCATTTGTAGGAGCAGGACACTCGACATTCCCATTGAGACACAGATGCTCCCCCTTCTAATTGCTCTTTTCCATACCGTCGCAGAAGACTGACATGGACCTGTGGAGGGACAGAAGAGCTGGGCAAAGTTTTCACTGGAGTTGCTAAAACACCAAAGCTAAGCTTTCGTGGGGTTTGCCAAAACCAGAAGAGCATTTAATTTTGTTTCAAGTGCTTCCAGGGTCCTTTAAAGATTATCCTTGACCACATGCGCCGATTGTATCAGCATCCCCGTAAGCCCCATCAGTGGGCATACTTGGGGACCTTGGATAATCTGCCACTCAGAGCCCATCATCCTTCAGCTCCATCCCTGATCATATACCATAGGCTGCCTCCCATGGAGCAGCCTTACCCATGGCCAAGGACCACACCAGCAAATCAGTAGCAGCTCTGTTGACGGACACTCTTGCTAATGTCCTTGGCGAAGGAAGTGACACTTATGACCGTCTACGCTAAACAGTTTACTCCTCACCTCTTGGTGGAAATTTTTAAACATACACAGAAGCAAAGGGAGCAATCGCAATGAGTCTCTGTTATCAATCATTCCTTTAAGGATTTCCTCCTCCACCGTTTCTCTTCCCTGCCACCCCAACCTTCACCTACATCTTTAAGTGTTTGTGTATACTTTTATTTTCCTTAAAGAAATCGTAAAGCTAGTAACTGTGGAAGAGAGAGCGAGTATACAGAACTGGAGGGTTGTGAGGGAGTAGCTTGTGGGCACCTTGCTGTCATATCTTGGCTCCTGCCCTCGGAATGAGGGGCTGAGCTTGAAGGAGCAATGCAGTCTGCTGGTGACACCCCCTCCATCTTTTAGTTTAGTGCCTCTTGGTACCGAGAGAATGTACTCATGGGTAAGCCACAGACCTTATTCCCTAAGATATAAAGCTTATGCTCATGAGAGGCCAAGGGTTAGACTAGACTTTTCAAAAATAGCTAGAGCGGGCTTTGAGACAAAGTGGAGGCATGCAAACACAGAGGGAGTTAGAGCTGGGGAAGAAAAAGGCAATTACCCAAGCAAGCCGGAGCTCTCAGATGCTCTGTCGTCAAGAGCTGGAGTCAGAGACGTTGAAGAGCTTAATGAAACATTTAGAGAATCTGAAGACCACAGGGTTATCACAGTGAATATTACTACATAAATATATAGCAAACACGGTGTAATATTTGTGGGCAAGGAAGGACTTCTACACGAACATGACTTTAAAGGATGTTTTTGAAGCATGTAGCCTAGAGGTGGAAGAAAGTTAAAACGGATAGGGACTTCTAAAATGGAGGTGTAGAAGGTCTAGAGAGGGGGCTGGTCTTGTTGACATGTTCTCACTGGCATGAAGAAGAGAAGGTATTCACACCGTGTCCACAAGACAGGAGATGTATGGGGTGCCGGAAGCCAGAGAATAGCTGCTGTAAACCTGAACACACAGACTTTCTGAGGAATTACTGGAAAACTTTGGGGGTGGAGAGGGAATCGTGAGAGCAAGCAATTAAATAGGTCTATCTGTTAAGGAACGAAGCCCTCCACGAAGAAATGTTTGAATGCAGCTGGAGAGATGGCTCGGTGGTTAAGAGCACTGGCTGCTCTTCTAGAGGACGCAGGTTCAATTCCCAGCAAACACATGGCAGCTCACAGCTGTTAATAAGTCCAGTTCCAGGGGATTCTGATTGCCTCACAGCAGCGCATATTAAAAAAAAGAAAGAAAGAAAAATATTTGAATATGATGTGTTTTGAAATTTTAGTGGTTTAAGGACCATTACTAAGACCTGGGAAATGGGGTCTTGGTTTTCGTAATTGTGGTGGGGAAAGCGGTCAAGGATTGACTCTGATACAGATAGCAGGACCTCCTGGCATGGACACAGTACATGAGACCTAATCATCTTAAGAACAACACAAGGATGTTTCATTTATGGGGATTTGAACCAAAGGGACCCAGAAATGGCCAGAGGTGGCCAGGCTGCTCTCTTGAACAAAGAAATGGAAGGCTTTTATTGATTTGAGGGTAAGATTAAAATTTGGTAATTATTTAGTGATCATTATTCAGGGTATAGTTTCACAAGGTTTTGTGGTTTTTGGTGATGGTGGTGGTGGTGGTGGTGGTGGTGGTGGTGGTGGTGGTGTGTGTGTGTGTGTGTGTGTGTGTGTGTGTGTGTGTGTGTGTGAACATGTAGATTTAGCATGCTGTCCTTGGGGTTTATAGGCTTCTGGCTTCCGTGCAGTGCCTTAACCTCAGAATTTGGAGTCCCAAGTACTGTGACTGCCTTACATGGACACCTTGGCTGTGTGGTTTATAAAACATCCCAGGACTACAGGGTTTTCAGTGCTTGTGTGGGGGACTACAGGAACGGCTGAGTCGCTGAGTCCCTTCTGTTGACGATGTGGTTGTGTTCCATGAATGTCCCAGTTTGGACATTGTGATAAGACTGAGCAACTGTAGGTGTTTGAGCTGAGAAAGAACAAGACTGAAGCAATTCATCCCAGATGGCTAACAGACTAAGCTCACTCTGTGTTGAAATGAGCGACTCATTTCTGAGATGCACAGCATGCTGCAGAGTATGGCTGGTGCAGCCCAGTACACTGTTTACAGGCCACTTTTCCTGAGGAGATCGAGTATATGCTAGCTTCCAAAAGCATGGCGCTGTAAAGCCAGAGCTAGTTATGCATTTGCCGCTGACCATTATCAACGAGTGAGCATGTGTGGGTGCTGTGCTTTTAAAGCCTGCATGTGTGGGTGCTGTGCTTTTAAAGCCTGCATGTGTGGGTGCTGTGCTTTTAAAGCCTGCCAGCTCAAGTCTGCTCACTCCAGCATCACCACCAATGTGCTCAAACTGTGGTGTTATGGCATTAGGATGACTACGATGCCACTAGGCAATGGGGATTTGCTCTTCCATTATAGTTTTACAGACCAATGTCATACTCGAAAGTTATGCATGTGTAACTGTAGTTTATCACGCTAGACATTTGTCAACAATAGCAGCAACCCCACCATGGCGTCAGCACCCAGAATCCTGGGGACATTTGACAGCAGGCAGAAGGAAGGCAGTGACTTCCCTCCCCTCCCCTCCCCATCCCACCCCGTTTTAAGCAAATTTTATTTGTCACTGTTTATCATGAGCCAGTTACAAGAATTTGAAAAACAGACGTAAATGAACAAAAGCAAACACTGATACCTTTAATGATGTTTCTTCGCTGAGTACATCATTTGTGAGGCATCTTTATCTTCATAATAGAAGGATAATTAACATCACTAATTATCTAATTAAGTTCATTAAGCATCCACCAACAGTGCACCGTGAAGTTGACATTATGTTCCACTGTCAACAAATGCTTTTGATTTCTTAGGAAGTAATTAAAATGTAAATTAGCATGCAATTATATGCACAGGGGAAGTTTTGAATCAGATATTCATTTCAAAACTGCTTAGAGCAACATCGTTTTTATTTTTTTCTTCTTCAATAAAAAGAATCATTTTGCTATTAGCAGTGAGCATTACGGTTGCCATTGAACTGTTCTGCGTTTGAATTACAGCAAGGGCTGTACACCATGACACTTGGCTATGAGTTGACAGATTTGTTGCTGTGCGTTGTGGTCTTTTTTTTCTTGTTCGGTTGCTTTATTTAAAATATTTACTTATGGTTGTGCTCTTCATGTTAAAAAATATTGCAACCGATTCTTCTTTGAAAAGATGTCCATAACTCATATTTTAAATTCTCTAACCAAGCTTGCTCTTTAAAGGCATTTCAGAGCTAACATCCATTTTTTAAAGATTTATTTATTTTATGTGCCTGAGTGTATGTAGGAATGTTAGTACAACATAAACGTGCAGGATACCATAGAAACCAGAAGAAGGTGTCAGATCCCTGGGAACTGTAGTTACAGGGGATTGTTAGCTGCCCATTGTGTGCTGGACCCACAAATTGTCCATTGTGCAAGCAGCAAACGCAAATGTCTTAATGTCTGAGCCAACCTTTATTTTTTTAAAGTCTATGTTTTTGTAACCTTTTTATCAGTTATGTTTGGGAATTTAACTAATGTTTCAAGGAAAGCAGAATAGATCTATTCATCTACCTACTCAGAAAGGAGAGACTGCACCCATTAGACGTGTGATCCAGTGGTCCTTGGTTCCATGGTTACTTTCTGCTTTCTTTGTGTAGCCTGTGGTTTCTAGTGCAATATTAGAACTGTAGAGAGCCCATGGTGGGACTGATAAAATCAGAAACCTCCTTGAAGTAAGACTCTTCTGAAACACTATAGTGTCCCCCAGACACCTGCTGGAGGACCAGCTCCCCAAGAAAAAAGCCGCTTCACCCAAAGTTCCAAAGCTTTGATTATTGGGACAATTGAGATCAGATCCTGAATCTCTTCCTCCTAATAGAGCAGAAGGTCTAGGGTACACATTCTCTCTGTCGTCTGTGTACGTGAATTTCCATGTCATTTGAGGATTTAGTTGAATCTATCTGATTCATTGGTCTAAAGTCTCCCCTCCAGATATCAAACTACTTCAACCTCTTCTTCTTTTATGGTGATGACTCTAGAGAAGGAGATGCTGGATCCAGGCCTTTCATTTTTAAGTAGATTTCAGATGAAAGCAGAGGAAATAGGGATCAGAGACTGTCTCGTTCCCATAAAAAGCTCAAGGTCCTGGCTTGGCTGTGAATAGAACCCGCTGAACCACTGACTGCCCATCACTGTGGGCATAGACAGATACCTGATGGTTGAAACAGAGTGGTGTCATTAAATGCATGTTGAATGACAGCGATCCTGGGGTGGCTGGCCAGGGTAAGTGAGGCCTCACTCTTCAGGACTCTGACCTGCACCCAGATTAAAGGCTCACAGAGAAGACACGGTAGCTTATCTCCAATGCATATCCCAACTTCGCTCTGAGCTCTGCAGGAAGCTGTGAGCTATGCTGTATTTACCATCCACTTAATGAAGGGTGGATGACTCTCATATATCTGTTCAAAGTGGCCTCCCCTTTGCTCATTCATTAAACAGACATTGATGAACCAGTAAGATAATGCCAATCTGATGCACGTCAAGTGCCTACCTGACCTACCCAGTATGATTTTCTACAGCATGATTTTCCTCTTGGTTTGTTCTGAAAACTTCTTTTACTATAGCCTGTCCCACTGAGGTTGCAAAGTCCAAGCACTAAATAGTATTAATGTAGCTTGCCTAAGCATGGTTGCTTGCCTGAAGTTCTTTTCATAGTAATCATCCTCACCCTGGTCTGGTGACCCTTTACTCAGATAATTGTCACAGTACTTCATGAACTCTGCAGGCAGTCACATCTTTGACTCTTCTTTCGATCAACCTTTCACCAACGGTTTGTTTGGGGTGATAGGGCAAGAGTGCAAAGCCATTCAAGAGAGCAGGCACTGAGGTAGTGCAGTTCCCATGAATCAACGGCTCCTTTTCTACCTGGGGTCGCCAATGCATATTGAAGGATGTATCATTTCTAAATCATCCTTGTGCTACGATTTTGTAAATTAAATTACAAATTGTAAGCATTTAGTCTTACAATTTAAAGGAAGCCTGCCTTAAGTCCTTTTGAAAATTAAATGTGGGCCTTGAAAGGAGAGTCATCCTCTGGGATTGCTCTGAGGTTCCAATGTCTGCACATGAATTTCCTTATAACCTTATAACCTGAAAACTGGACTTATGTTCTGGGATAAGTGTCCCCATCCCAGTAAATGCTTTCAATTAGGCATTATGAATTTTGGAATGAGGTGACATACATTTTTGGTGATTTCTTTAAATTCAAAATTTAAAGACTTAAATGTATTCATCAAAGAAAAAAAAAGCTTCATTGTTCCCAAAGACAGAAGTGTCCCCAACTATATAAATGATAGAATGGCAGATGGTCGTGGAGTGGAGAATCAGGCTAGGGCCCTCCTGAGGCGTTGCTGCCATTCACAACCCGCTAGGCGCCCCGCTAGCAGCCCGGCCGCTGGGGCGCCTGTCGCGTGAGTTACTGCCGCGTTCTCGTCCTGGGACCCATCTATTATGAGAAACCATTTTGGTTAATTAAAAAAGTCTTTCAAAGTCTCAGAACGGGAAGTTCAGAAAATTTTTTTCTCTTTGCCGTTGTTGATGGGGGTTGGTGAAAACTTGGCTCGTTGGCCTGACAAAGAAGAGAGGAGAGGTTGCACGTAGAAGACAGTGTGAGGAGAGTGTAGGAAAGCCTTTGAGTCTGGCCTTGAGTGGGCTGAGCACGAGACTCAGGGCTCTTTGACTACTAGTCTACCAGCTAGTACTACCCCAGCAGAGAGAATTAAGGCAGTGGCTGGGAGCTTTGAGTCAAAGGAACAATGCAAGTGAAGAAGCTTGGATTGGACCAATTTGGATTCATAGACTTTAGCAACAGGGATCCAGTCTACAGACTGGTGACAGTGGAGAAAAACAGAAAGGCACCCTCTTTCCGTGGAGAGCCAGACAGAAAGCCAAAGGATTGAATGATGAAGAAGCCTTGGGTAGAATCAAACAACCAGAGGGGAAATAAATGTCTGCTCTGTCAGAGAGTTCTAGAAGACCTCTCAGGAAAGTGACAATGGGGTGAAAGAAAAGACAGTGGCAAGGTCCTAGGGTGAGAATGTCCTTGGGGCTATAGGCAGACCCCTCTGGCTGAATGTAGACATCAGAAGGAGGTGTGGACCAGAAGGAGGGGAAGAGGAGACAGTTGCTAAGCATTGTCCCAAGTTCCCCGGGGTCAGATAGGGACATAATTCTAGTGAGTCCTTCTACTTCTGCGTCTCCATCTGCATCCATCTCTGGTTGTCATTGTTCTTCTCCATTAGCCCCTTCTCCAGCATTTCACGCACAGACTCTTGGTTAAGACTGGGGATTAGAATGCTAAAAACAAAACGAACGCATTGCCCCTGACTGTAACACTGCCCCCTTTAGGTAGGTAAATTACTGTGGCATGAGAGGAGGTTTTTGTAAGGAAACCAGAGCCTAAGCAGGGTTGGGAAGAACTCAACTTGAGACTTGAAGGAGAAAGAGGGTGTAAAGGCAGATTGGTGGGAAGAGAGTGGCCCCTTCTGATGCGAAGTGACAGTCAGTTATGACCATGGCCATCTGCCTATGGGCCAGCTGCCAGTTTGGAATGACTTAAGTGCCATATCTAGTTTTATGTATTTCTTTATATTTTGACTCACTCTCCAAATTATTTATGATACATTTAGATGAATATGCATTCAATAAAGAAATGAGATTAGAAAAGATCATAGAAGCAAGTGGTTTCTGAGGAATTAGGATCATAAATACAAGGTCTATAAAGATGTGAGTAAGTCGAAGTTTCCATCTAAACCCAGCTTCCTGGGAACCATCAGTGCTGGGAGGTTGGAAAGTTCACATACTAATGTCTCATCCAGTAACTGCTGCTACACAGATACAGGGCCTAGGCTTGAGACTAGGGGAACAAGAAGAACACAGCAGATGGTGCCTGTCTAGCAGCTTAGCCCTGCCTCACTCCCCTTCTGTGACTTTTTAAAGATCATACCCATTGGTTGCCCTGTCACTTACTAAAAACCGTCATCAAGTCCCGTGATGACTCCGATCCAGAACCATTGGGCAAGTCCTCCTGTGCGCTGGCTTTTTATCACATCTCTCCTGTTCCCAAGTTCATATTACATATTTCATGTTTTGCTCCTGTTAGACCCTCCCCTGGTTGTAAGAATTCACTTTCTTCCCTTGGGCATTTGTGGCCCTCTCTACTTGGAGCCTCCACCTTCCATTGGCCAATCCCCTTTCCAATGCTTAGAGAACACTGCTACTTCTGACAGCCCACCGCACCTTGTCTAGACTGACCACAACCCTGGTCTGCCTCGTCTTAGTCTTATTTACTCCTCTCAGAAGAGTCTCAAGTCCACATTGGGAAAACACTGCGCCCTGCTCCTCTCTAAGGCTCTGGAGTCAGCACAAAGCTCAGATCAGAGGTGGCATTTGTTGCTATAGTCTTTCCCCCACAGTGCCTATCTCTGTGAGTATACAGACAAAGGGAGAAGAGAAATGGTTCCTGACCAGGTGATTTAGACACATCTGGTATGGATCAACCAAGGGCACGGACTAGCAAGCCCCGGCGTGGGTCTCAAGAGTGCCAGAGTAACAATTTTGGTAAGTGTTCTATGGGTAGCTCCACTCTCTGCCTCCCTTGTGTGTGCATGTGAGCATACGTGTGAGTGTCTCTCAGAAAGCTCCATCCAGGGCCCTGGGGTGGCAGCCAGTGCTACCTTAAGAATGAAGAGCAAAGGCCTACTCTGAGGGTGGAAGAAACAAGCAGGCATGGCTAAGGGTCCTCGGCAAGCCTACCGAAGGCATTTCCGCATGAGTTCTAGCTCCCGTTTTCTTTCTCTCTGTCCGTGAAGTACAGCAGTGTTGATCAGGTGCTTCAGCATCAGGCGTTGCTCGGAGTGAAAGCACCTGCTGTAGTCCGAGCCTCCACAGCCAAAGCCTCCCAAGTCCCCAGCCCTACACCTTTCAGCACCAACACTGCTCCATCAGTGGGAGACTTCGCACCTGCCCCCTTTGATAAATTGTAGCCCCAGCATGGGTGCAGCGAAAATGCATCAACTTGCCCATGAGGCTATATGGTTCATATGAAGTATAAATCAGTTTGTGATGTATATGCATGAGTTGTCTGTCACAGCTCTTCATGGATCTGCACACCTTCCAGAATCTGCCAGACTCTACCACTTTTGGCATTGGCATGGAGGATACTGACACGGCTCAGGCCGTCATAGCACAATGCTCTGTATGGACCAGCATCAACTATAGATATTTGTTCCGTCACTGATCTGGAAGCTAGAGCAGAAGGTTAGTCTGAGAGCTTTCTCCTCTGTCTACTTGGTGACTCTTCCTCCAAGGTGGTACTTGGAGGAACCAGGGATTAGGACAAAGTGCAGCCCCTTACAATGTCTTAAGCCTCAGGACATGTTTCCTTGAGTTGCAAGTTCCTGGACAGAACTCAATGCCCATCTTTCACTTGGGTCCCATCTTGTAAGTCCTAAAAGTCTGTCACTCTCTGAGGAGAAGTCTTGTGAGTGTGACTTCAGAGACACAGCAAGAATATGCTGTGAGGGAAAGGCCAGCCTAGTGACATTTTCCAGCTGTCTCGAGATACACAGAAGTCCTGACAGCCTGAGAAAGAAGAGACGGTTGGCTTGCTTCCTCAAGACACCTCGCTTCTTGCAATTTTAAAGTCTTTATTCCTGGCTACACTAGAGTGCTTTTTTTTTTTTCAAGTAGTCATTCTCCATGTACTCATGACGATTGAATTTAATAAAAACATCACAGTTCAAAAAAAGACACATTAGAACCCACTGTTCATCTTAGAAATTAATATGTGAGTGAGTTTAACAAGAGATGGATTGCACTGCGGTGAGCCAGTCCCTCTTCACCCACTCTGGGCCCCAGTTGTTTGTCATTATTGCTGGAAATATGATTATTACTCCAGTATTGCTTGACATTTATTAAGGATCCAGGGGCTGAGCCTCCACAGCAGAGAAAAGTGCAATTATCTGGGCACTCAGAGTAAGAAAATCTCCTGGCCTAGGTCGTCCAGACCCTGGCTGGTGCAGAACCCAGGCTGATGTAGACCTCAGGCTGTTCTCTCACTCTTGTCTTCTTCACAGTGGGCAGCTAGGATCTAAGAGCACAGACAAACAGCAAACAGGGGAAGGGTTGCCTTAAAGTTTTCTCTTTCTTACTAATTGCTTCTGTAATTTTACCTCATCCAGATTTTTGTAAGAATACACAATTCAGGGTATCTATGTCATCTTTATTTGCAAGGTGTAAAACATAGGGACTGTTGAGGCACAGCCATCCCTTTCGTCCATGGTTTCTCTTTTTTGTAGTTTCAATTTTTTGTGGTCTGAAAATATTGGATGGAAAGTCATAGAGATAGTTTTTAAATTTGGAGTTTCACACTGCTATGGTTGGTGGTGTATGTGTGATGAAGACCTTCAGACTCTACTCTGTCATGCCCAGGTTGTAAATCGCCACTTAATCTGACATCCCCATGTCCCCATGCCCTTACACAGCCAGTTCCCACCAGTTACCGGGTAGCCATCTTGCTTACATGATTTCTTTATTAAGCACGGCAGTCTCCGGCAATCGTTGATCACACAGACACAAGACCCAGTGCTTGTGCTCAAATAACTTTTATCTTGCCTGTGAGCCACCCCTCAGCCCCAGCCAATAGGGCTGCTAACACACATTGCCAGAAAGGCAGAGAAAGTTGGAAGTTTTCTACAAGAGAGACAAAATTCCTATGGCTGGGATGCTATGACCTGTGGTCATAACTCGCCTCCTACCTGTGAGGTGGCAAGGAGGGAACGTTTATCTGTAGTCATCTGTCAAGGCCAAGGGTCTGACTCTCACATGGCTACTGACTCAACTCCAGGCTTCACTCTGTCTTCTCCAATTTACCACTAATCCAGGGTCACCTTGAGGAGCCACACTGCATGGACTTGTCACCCCACCCTCTTAGCCTCCTCTGCCCAGAGACAGTCAACACAGCTTTTGTTCTTTTGTGGGTTTGAAGTATCAGCCAGATGCTTTGCAGAGTGTCTGCCAAATTTTACTTGCTTGCTCTCCTTCTCGTGTCACAGCACTTTGGAAAGGAGAAGACAGACATCTGGAAAGATCATGTTAATGAGTATGTGAATCACGTGACATCATCACTCTGTATCAACCTTCATCACGCTGTGAGATCATATCTACCAGCCGTCTCTACTGCCATTTGCTTATTTCTCTCTTCCCCCAGTCCCTGGGATTCACCCCACTAGGTCCACCCCACCATTAAAATGCAGGGATGAGTGAGCCCGACCTCCTATGGCAGCAGAATGGCCATCAAGTTCATCATTTGGTATTCTTCTGTGAGGAAGGGAAATGTTTTCTCCGCCATCTACGTATCCACTCAGTCTTGTATTTATCTCAGTATGGACTCATCTATATTTATTGCAGAATTAGGGCTATGACCCATTGAGCTCGCCAGCTGACGTGCCTTGTTTTTCCAGTTGCCGATAACCGGCTTCCCATTTGCTTTACCATAACCTTACTCTTGATCTCCCTCCCTGAACTCAAGTATGTTTTTGTTGTTGTTTGGTTTGGTTGGGGCTTTGCTGGAGTGGTACTCAGTTTTTCTCAGACAATGGCTATGGAGTCTAGCACTAAGCCATACTTCCAACACTCACAAATGTTTGAGTTGTATTCTAAACCACCCTACCATTTCTGTTGTGTATATTCCTCAGGAAAATTCCAGTTTAGCCCCAGTGACAGGCACTCTCGGATCCAACTGACCCAAAAGAGCAAGTTCATTTCTCACTTACATTTACTCTAATGCAACACATACACTGCAAACTGGCCTCAGATTCAGAGGGCTTTAGCCTTGGTTACTCTGACTCTCAGAGCAGCGACTATCTAGAATGTTCTGTTTAATGATCAGGTTAAGGTAGAGCTTAAGGAGACATCCCCCTGATCTCTTATAGCCAGGAGTCAGCAAGAACTCTGATACCACAGAAAAACAGGAGGGAGGATCTAGAACTCATGATCAAAGAGCACTAATATGTATGTATGTGTGTGTGTGCGCACATGCCGTGTGTGTGTGTGTGTGTGTGTGCGCGCGCGCGCGCGCGCGCGTATGTATGTATGTTTTCACTAATATATTCATGTGTAAATGTTTTGATCATCTATATTATAACATATCTGTGTTTCCATTTTCTTTTCCATGCAGATGCAATTGTCATTGCTTTCATTGTAATTGCCTATTGTTTTCTGTTCCCATCCAAAAAAAAAAAAAATCACAGCATGGCAGGAGAGTGGTCCCAGGTCACCTTTTTCTGATACTAGAGCTTCAGTGAACTGTTGTGTAGAGCGTCTGGTTAGGGTGGCAAAAGGAAGAATCCGTTTCTACTGCGGAGACTTGTGACAGTCCTTTATGTGAACAGTCCGCAATGACTGGGGAGTATTCCGTGTGCAGATATGTAAATTGCTTCATTGTCAGCTTCTATAAATAGCTTGGCTGAAAATAAAAATAAAGGCCAACTGGGTGTTTGGGCAGACATCTGATAATATCCTTGGGCTAGATTATCAGCAGTGAAAAGAGATCAGAGCACTAAAGGACAGCCCATTGCTGAACCAGGCCTCGGAACAGTAGCTCTACCCAGGGAGCCTGAGCCTCAGCCCTCCCCTATTGGGGGACTACAGGACTAATGACCCCTCTCACAAGCCAGCAGAATGACTCCTATCAGCGGAGAGCGGGTGCTTCCCGTTTGGACAGTAGTGTCACCAGCAACGGGCCAGCCCCAGGGATACCCCTGGAGAAGTGGCATCGTGAAACTGGGACCGGCAACTTAAAAATGGTTTCTAGATGGGATGTAACCCACTCCCCATCTCAGAATCAGACTTGTATCCTGAAGCACTTGCTTCCCCACTAAAGAGACTCAGCTAAAGCAGGGCCCTGGGTACCTTCTCTTAAAGCCTCCAGCAGCCTCTGCAGGCCCATTGTTCTGTTCCAGAGGCTCTTGAGGTCTTTAGCAGACTGACAGTTGCTAAGCCGAGGCTATTCGGCTCCTATAAGTGACACAAACGTCTGCTGTGAATCTGTCCCTAATCTGTGTGCCCGGTCCACTGTAGTCCAAGCAGATGGGCCTCTGCCCTTGGAATGACCCACATTTCCTTACTCATATCCCTGCATCCTGTGGAAACAGCCTTTCAGGTTAAGGTTTGTTTAGCATTGGGGAGATGCCCTAGGTGGAGGTAACATGGGGGAGAAGTTTGTGGTCCATTATCCTCTCTTTGCTTCAGTGTCTGATTCAGCTAATAGGAGTAACAGCAGCACAGGCTTATGGGGAAGCTGACTATTAGATGTGCTGTGCACATACACCCCTTGATAAACACTGCCAAGTGTTCTGTGCCTGTCAGTAGAGAGGATAGGGCAGCGTCTGGATTCTCCATGCTCGTAGATAAGTCACTGCGGAGCTGCTGTTCAGTCCCTCTCCCGTTTGCCCCACACAGGACTCCTGCTGATCCCTCAGGGAGAAAGCAGACACTTCATAGTTCCCTTCGCTGCTCTAGAGATGGGAGCTATCAGGTGTGAATGCCCTCACTCTGCAGGTGACACCAACCTCTAATCCACATATGAACCCCTAATCCACATATGTACCCCTTCCCTCCAGGGTCCAAGCAGGAGGGAGACATTGCTCATATCCTGTGCCACCAGGGACTTTTCTCTTGTCTTTGCTTTTTGGCCTGTTCTTCCTATTTCCTCATCCCGCCTCTGCCTAATGTACATTCAGAACTTGGTACATGTTTTGGACTGAGTACAGGACTCTTCACTATTCACCGATGCTCCTGTGTGCTATATGAAATGGTGTAATCGATATTCATGCCTAGCCTATGAACGTCTATGTACTTCGGGTTACCTTTAGATTACTAATAACACCAGCAGCAATCCAGTGCTGTGTATGTGGTCGTTACACTGTACTATTTAAGGAGTAAAGGCAAGAAAAGAATCCCCAAATACTCATAAAACTAACTACATAGCGCTGTATATGTAAGAATGTGGATTTAAAGTTTTTGTTCCTCACTTGGTTGACTCCTAGAATGCTCGAGTCTGTCTTACTCTACCCATCGGAGCCTGTGACCTTGTCCCCACCTTTGTTTCTCTTCTTTTACAGAGTCAAGCTTCTCAAATGTGTTGTTCATATCTACTATGTCCACACTCTTCTGTTCAGTCACCATGAACAGCTATGGCCAATGGAGTCATTCTTCTAAATGCTTTGTAGCCTGCTCTCTAAGTGTGGATTCCTCACGTCCGTTTCCTGGCCTCACCTAACTGCTTGCCTTCTGTGCCCTCACCGAGCTTGAACCCTTGCTTTTAACCCAGTTTTTCCCTCCGCTTCCCTTACAACTGTCTGAGCCTTTGGTCTGAACCTTGCTAGGGTTCTCCAAGTTTCAGACTCTGTCCCATCAGTACACACTTGGCTCTTCTGAGGCATCCTGTATGGAAGCTTAACTAATTCCCGACTTCCAATAACTCACAAATTCATATTGACCTGATCCACTTTCCTGAGCTTTCCTCTGGGAAGCCCCAGCTGTCTATTTTTAAATTATACTACCAACTCTGCTCTTTCCCTCTTGTTTTTTTAAAATCTCCCTTATTATTTTCCCAGCTTCTGAGATTTAATTCACACGGGTAAACAAACCAGGAACTTTAGAGTTAGCCCTGCTCTCTCATGTGGTCACCACTCCTACAAACGTTTCTTTACTGGCGGTCCGTTGGTCTCTGTACTATAGAGCCTGGAAATTACAGAAACTTAGTGGCTGCTTGTGTGTTTAACGATAGAGGTGAATCTAACTGGATGTGAGTGTCTCTTCAGGAATAGAAACAGCCTTGGCCACAGCTGCTACAGACAGGGCGTTGGTTTGTTTGTTTGTTTGTTTTAACTTTTTACTGATTCTTTGTGAATTCCACGTTATGCACCCCAATCCCACTCATCTCCCCGACCCTTCGCATCTGCCCTTGCAACCTCCCCCACAAAAGAAGATAAAAAATATAAAAATAATCAAAACAAAACACCATAGAAAACGTGTCTCGGAATCTGTAGTGTGCCCCACAGTGCACCCTTTTGTCTACACATCGTTACCTGCAAATGTTCATTGCAGTGAGTCACTGGTTTGGTTTGAGACCTCTCTGGCTTCTGCTACAGCAGAAATACTGGATCCTCACCCGGATTCCTCTTATTTAAGGATAAGACAGTCATAGACAAATGCCAGAATTTTCCATGAATGTACTTTTGAAGAGAGTAACTAAATCTTTTTTTCTTTTTCTCCCAATTGGTTGTATTTACAATTCTGGTATTTTACACCCACAGTTTCTTGGGGAGACAGTTTACAACCCACTTCCATTCCACAGCCCCATTTCAGCTTCCTACCAGCTTAGCAGATAGGTGCCTGCTTTCTGTCCCCACACTCACTTCCTGCAATACTGGACCAATGCAAACCTTTCTATCATCTTGCTGAAGTGGGTGTGCCTGGGTCTATTTCTTCCCACTCCCCACCCCCACCCCTGCACAACCCCAGGGCAGTTAGACAAGGTCTTTCTGACTGGTGCCAAAGTTGCTATCAGAAGGCATCTGCTCTATCCCCAGAGCCCCTAAGAGTAACCCATTCCTAATTCAAGTTTCCAAAGCATTGTGTTTGGAAGAATTGGGGTTCTTGCCTTCGGTGAAGCAGCTGTGAGCTGGTCAAAACTTTACTGATCATAAGCTTTGCTTCAGCTATAAATGTCCACCGATGATGTAACAGAAATATTGAAGGAACTTTGACAAACAAAATTAAAAAAGAAAAAAGAAAGAAATCATCCTATACTCATTACTCCAGAACTGGATTTTAAAAATTATATTGTTTTCCTGATTTGCCAAAAAACAATTTTCTATTTTATTGGAACATTATATAAAGGGAAAATGTCCAAATGACAAGTATGTAAAATAAATATTTTAACAAAGAGAACGTATGGTTGCAACCCAGATCAAAAGCACGGGGCTAGCAACACTGGGGAGCCCCCTAGCCTGCCTAGGCATCCCATTCTTGCCACAACCCCTCAGCCCCAAATTCTGTCTCTCTCCTCATACTGAATATTATCTATTACTTTCCCACATTTTAAATTTTATATAAATAAAGTAGCAATATATATTGTTCTGTAGCCTTCTTTCTCTTCAAATTATGTCTGCGAGACTCAGGGACATTTCTGCTCACAGCAGCTGCAATTGATTTTCTGTGTGGTAAAGGGAATCCTCAAGACTTTCGGTCTCAGGAACACCTTGCATCCTTAAAAAACATTGAAAAATCAACCCAAAACGTTTGTTTACATAGTTTATAAATATATTGACATTTAATGTCAAGGAAATTAGACCAGAGTTTAAAAAATACTGCATTTATTAATTAACTTGAAACACTAATTTAAAATCTATTGTCTGTAAATATAAAAGGTAACTTAATAATTACAATTTTAAAACAAAAAGACAGAGAAAATTTGTTATTTTGTATTTTAATAAACACCTTTGATTTAATGTCATACTGTGTGCTTGGGGAGGAAGTAACAATTTACTTTTTAGGAAATATAGGCGTTTTCCTTTGATAGTACACCAAGACACAATGAATAGCAACGCTTTTAAAGCTCACCTGAAATCTTAGGGAGACGGTTCCACTTTGCAACATTCAGTTGTTCTTCTCTGTGCATAAAGAAGAGAGACTTTAATCCATATTGTATTTTGGAACGCATTATAGCACATGTGTCACATACATTAGAAATACTGCTCTCCTGAGCTGCATTCAGGTTGTTGAAACATTTCATTACTCAGTGTGCCACTAGGTTTTTGTCAACTCAACTTAAACCTAGACATATCTGGGAGGGAACCTGGGCTGCAAAACAAAACAAAACAAAAAACCCCAACCAAAACAAACAAACAAAGAAACAAACAGAACCACCTCTGAGTAGAAAGAACAATGTAAGGTCCAGAGGGGATGGAGGATGAGAAAACAAGGCCCTGTAAATGAACAAGATCGAAAGACACAGTGCACAGTGCTCATTAGAGACCAGAGGCAGCAGGCACAGGACATGCAGCGGGCTGCCCGGGCCCTTTGCATCTATATAATGGCTTCAAGTGTGGTGTTTTATGGAATCCTTAGTGTGCGAATCAGTCAGTCTTTGTTTTTTGTGCCCTCTTGGGCTTCTTTCCTTCTCTGTATGTAGTCCAATTCCAATGTATTAGCTTTTGTTTTTTTTATCTTATCTTATCTTATTTTATTATTATCCTTCAGAAGCCTGTTTGTTTTCTAATGAGAGAAGGGAGATAGATCCAGATGGGAGGGGAAGGAAGGAGAGGGGAGGAGGAACTAGGAGGGGTAGATGGAGGGAAACTGGAAACCTTAATTGGGATAGATTAACTGAGGAGGGAAATAAAACTATTTTCAATAAAAGATAAAAACAAGAAGAAAAAAGGAAAGAAAAGAGAAGAAAGATCCAGGTTGGAACCTTGGTACAGAGAGGGGTTTTACAAGAGAATATTTACAATGAGGCAAATGTGGTACAGTCAGAAACACAGAAAACACGCTGTTCAACGCCTCAGCCCCTGGAATGAATAAAATCCAAATTTACACTATTTAAAAAAAATACAAACCACCTCTATAACGTTGGTCTGTATGTGAAGCTGTAGAGTACTTTCTTGTTTAATGGTCAGTAACGGGGAGGCGAGCTCACTGTGGACAGCGCCACCCCAGGGCAGGAGTTTCTGGATGCTCAGGCTCTGGGGAAGCAAACCAGTAAACAGTGCTCTCGGGGCCTGTGCTTGGGTTCTGCATCCAGGTGTCTGTCTTGAGTTCCTGCACTGACTTCCCTCGGTGGTAGAGTGTGACCTGAGAGGTTGATTTTGCTTGTGGTGTTTTATCACAGCAGTAAAAACCCTAAGACACACAGTATAGAAAGGGGATACTCAAGTCTCCAGTGGCCTAATCAGAAAATCCCCTGGCTGTTGGGAAACTGCAACATCCCACCTTTGCAGGGGGACGATCCAGGTTTTCCAACGTCCTGACCCTTCACCTCTCCGTATGGTCACGTCTGGTAGCAAACACCCGCACTTGTTTTACTGGGGATGGCTTATTCAGTCGGGTCATTTTCAAGAGAATATCAGCCAAGTACTAAACGGTAGTCACTGTGGTTTTGTCCGTCGGCCACTCTTTCCAAGAAAAACAGTGCTATGGTGTGTCAGAAGCCACTAGTCTGGCTCGCAAGCCTGCTGACTACATAACCACGACTCCCTGAAGCAGCCATCAGCTGTTGGGGTACCCAGAAATGCTTTATGTAGACTTTATGTAGATTTCCCATTTTCGCAAGCAAGTGGACTATTAAGAGAGTTGAAGCCTGTCAGAAACCCACCTTTAAGTATTCGTTCCACAGATGTCTCCAAAATAAGGCTGCAGCAGCCCTTTTCACAGCCTCTCCATCTCCCCAAGTCTCCTTACCCCCTGCCAGAGGAGGGCACCGATGCAGACAGGCCCGTGTCATTCTTTGTACTGCCCTGTTTCCCAGATCTTGATTGTTTCAGTCTGGACATCTTGGTGGACCTAGGGATTAACTCTCCAATCACACCCAACCCCTTGCAGCCATGAGCCCTACTAAACTTAGCTGTCTTTAGGCTACTTTCTTCCTGCTTAGTGGTCCAACCCCCGTTCTATTTTCAAATATGCAGATATCTCAAGGAAAGATGCGAAAAACATTGATACTAGGCAGACCTTGGTGGGTTCTCTTTCTTTCCAGGGCTGTGGAACTGACCTCTCTCGGCTGCCTCTCTACTGTGGTAAGGGAGACTACCCAAAGCTACATTTTGGTGGTTGTTCTAAAGAGGAAGGCTAAGCCTGTCACAGTTGGAAAAGAAAGGGGCACACAAGTGTGGGTGTGAATGTGTCTTGTTAATAGGTCAGCACAGGTGAAACCACTAGTCACGAGACTGACTGGTTTTGACAGCAGAGTATTGGCCACCATTTCTTGGGGCAACTGGTCAGACTGGAGGCATGTATCCCGGTCTCCCGGTATCACTAAGCTGTGGCTGTCTTTCTGTCTTCTCCAGGATTTTGTGTCCTGTATAGAGAATTACAGAAGGAAAGGACAGGAGCTGTATGCATCCATATACAAGGACTACGTGCAGGTAAGAAACAGTATATCTTCCTACCATGGAGTATGCTTGGAGTCGCCTTGAAAGAAGGGGAGAGAGAAAGAGGAGGGAAAATCAGAGGGTCTTTGTTTAACATTTTAGAGCACACACGTCAACAACTGCTCATCAGGGATGAGTTAACCCTTCTTGGCTCGAGCAGTGGGCGTGGCACCCATGGCTGAGCAACAGAGGGGCTGGCACCTGTTGCTGTTCCCACCTGGCTCAGTCCCCAAGCCGTAGGTGGGCACTGAGATCCCAAGGTGCCTCAAAGCCTTCTGGGAGCTGGAAGCATCATCACCGTTCGGGCCTGGTATTTGGATGGCCTCACTGTAAGGAGGAAATTTCATATTAAATAACACCACAGCTCAGTAGCTAATTGTGGCATAGTGTGGATTTGGCAAGGAAAGAAAAGATTTTTAAGAAAAGGAGGAATTGAATTTGGGACTACCTGGATGTTTTGTCTGAGTAAGGGAACATTTAAGCTGAGACCTGTAGAGGAAGATATGGGCTGAGATAATCTTAGGAAAGTGTTTTGGCCAGCGTGGAATGCACGTGAAGGTCCTGAGGGAGGAAGGAACTGGGTACCATTGATTAGCTAGAAGAAGTGGTGGAAAGGCCTGGGCCAGGAGACAGAGTGAAGATGAGGCAGGGGCAAAGCACAGGAGGTTCCTGTCACATTGGGATTTTGACTCTAAATGCAGAGGGCTGTCACCAATAAGGGCGAGTTTAGACATTTAAAGACATGTGTGTGTGTGTGTGGCTTCTGCACAGTCAAGGCAGATCACGCTCAGGCCAGCCTGTCTGAACCCAGGCTTTCTTTCCTAACCATAATGATCGAATGAGCAAAGATCATGTCCCTGGCCTGTGACTGGGAGACAACAGATATTTCACACAAGATCATATAATGGCTAAGAATTTGGGCTTCAATTGATTTTTAAAATAGAACATTTTAAGCAAGCATGGCCTGCAATATCTAAACTTATCAATCTTTAATTGACAGAGGAATGTGTCTATGCCAAGCCTACGCCCTGTGCTGAAAATATAGCACTTGTATAATGCTTCCACTCTGCCTTGAAGGCGTTTCAAACATGGTAGTGAGGCCAAGGGTGAAAAGGA